>NC_062518.1:0-55000 GCF_022655615.1 Tachysurus fulvidraco
ACAGTAATGTTATATGTTATTATAAAATAACTTTATTACCTTGTTTTTGCAACATGGAAACATTTTGCTTATTTTAAAGAAATGAATGATTTACCTGATTTACACAATCTTAATAAAAAATAAACATTATTAAAGACAAACATCAACGATGGACATGTGCGTTTAATTTTTCAAAAAATAGCACAATTTATACAGAGTGAAAACAAATGAAACTCACAGATACACACAATTACACACACACACACAATTACACACACACACACACACACACACACACACACACACACACAATCCATGAGAAACTGATCAACAGCTCATGCAAAAATAAAACATTTAACAAACTTTTTTCAAAGACTGAAAAAGGAATCAAATACAATAGGCAATAAAAATCATTTACAGTGTAAGAGGAATTAAATGATAAAATAATGTGTAAAAAAAAACAGTGACGCGTCCATTGTGTGTGTGTGTGTGTGTGTGTGTGTGTGTGTGTGTGTGTGTGTGATTGCTAATTCACCTAGTCATCACTAGGTCACCTAGACTTAAATTTGTGTGTATTTGTTTTCATAATTCTTCCATATTTTTTCCCACGGTCCAATTATCATAAAAAAATTCAGTTGATCTTTTTCTTGTTTCTTTTTGTTCTGCTTTGAGACATCTTTAACATGCTGAAACAGTGAACTGATCACATTTGTTGATCTGTTTGTTGATTATCTCAGTGTTTGGTAGGTAAAAGATTCTGTTTTTTTTTTTCATTTTCATTCAGAAGAGCATGTAAAATATCAACGGCAGGATGTACATCAGCGGCTCCACAGTAACCACGGTAACGGAACCTAAACAACAAGACAAATGCAGATAAACACTGTTAGTGAAATCAGTGTACGATACATACAATATAAATAGAGGACATCGAAACACTGCCTTTCCCTCGTTCCTTATCCAAGTCCCTGAAATGTTCAGCTATATCACCGATATTACAGAGCTGATGTAAAGAGCAGGGTCAGGAGGTGTGTTCAGGTCTCACATGCTAGATAATAATGCTGTAAATATCATTCATGTAACGTGAACTCTTTTTTTCTACATTGCATTTGACACAGTTAAGGCACTTAAAGCTCTGACCAACACTACATGGCACTGTTTGACACCAAATTTTATAATTCATGAAAAACTGGTGTAAGAAATTACAGATTTTTTGCACACAGATTCCACTCCAACATGTCAGAAACACATGTCATAAAAAACATTTTATTTGTATTTTAAGGTTATACGTATAGAACTCTAAATGAATAACCTAGATTAATTAGTTAGTATCGGAGGATACGTTGGCCATAATTAACATCTGGTCATCCGGCTAGACGACAACGTGTGACCCAGCCATTTGGGAGACACTCAATTCTTAGACTCAATACACATTTAAAGTGAAACCTCATTAAACTACGAACAGTAAAAGCAGTACTGTATAAAATGCTTGAGCACAATTTGTTCTTCTTGACTCTGATGAACCCGATGAAGCACTTCATGTATTCTGTCACTGCTATGCATGAATAAACTTCATTTTCATTAAGATATTCAGCATTATTATTTTATTTTCTTACACTAGCCAGCACTTAATATTATATTTTATTGCCAAAATGTTTATAGACAATGTTTATTTCATGTTTGTAGAAATCACTTTATTAGAATAGGTTCATTCTGGTGTGCTTAAAGTTGGCAGATCAAAACCCTTTCTGAGTTGGGGACGTGTGTTGACTTGAGCCACACCAGCGACTTGAGCCACACCAGCGACTTGAGCCACACCACAGACTTGAGCCACACGAGCGACTTGAGTCACACCACAGACTTGAGCCACACCACAAACTTGAGCCACACCACAGACTTGAGCCACTCACAGGTAGATTGTGATTGTAAGAGATGTACAGATTAGAGAGGAGACACAGGCAGTAGGGAAGATGCAGTACAGATCTGGACCATGCACACGTTAAAGGGTTACAGCTTGATTTAAATTTTTAAACACATTTAAAATAGTCATAATTAATTAATGCAAACCCTGAAATATGAAATTTATAAAAATATAACAGACAATATTACCATAAAAGACTTTATGGATTATATGTATAAATATATATATATATATATATATATATATATATATATATATATATATATATATAAATCACATTTCAGTAGTGAGGACTTTATGAGATTCTTCACTGATAAAATCGAAAATATCAGGAATAAAATAGGTGACGCTCAACATATGAGAGCAACCAGTGACACAATCTCACCTAAGGCTTTACACAGCTTTACAAGTACAGGACAGGAAGAGTTAGATAAACTTATTACTACAGCTAAATCAACAACATGTTCACTAGACCCCATCCCAACTAAACTAATGAAAGAAGTGTTACATAAAGCTGGTGAGCCTCTTCTTAATATCATTAACTCCTCGTTATCTTTAGGTTATGTCCCAAAGTTTTTTAAGTTGGCAGTTATTAGGCCACTCATCAAAAAACCTAACTTGGACCCTAATGAACTATCAAATTACAGACCTCTCTCACACCTCCCGTTTATGTCTAAAATACTTGAAAAGGTTGTGTCTGTTCAACTGAGCTCCTTCTTACAGGAGAGCAACATCCTTGAAGAGTTTCAGTCAGGTTTCAGGCCCCATCATAGCACAGAAACTGCACTTGTTAAAGTTACAAACGACTTGTTCTTAGCTTCGGACCAAGACTGTATGTCACTATTAGTTCTACTTGACCTTAGTGCTGCATTCGACACTATAGATCACAACATCCTTCTAGATCGCTTACAATATTACACAGGTATTCATGGTCAGGCTTTAAGCTGGTTTAGATCCTACCTGTCTGACCGATACCATTTTGTAGAATTAAATGGTGAATCCTCCAGTTTACTACCAGTTAATTATGGGGTCCCTCAAGGATCAGTTCTAGGACCTCTGCTTTTCTCTATATACATGCTTCCATTAGGGAACATTATTAGAAGACATGGGATTAGTTTCCATTGTTATGCTGATGACACACAGTTATATATCTCATCAAAACCAGATGAAATAGCCACAGTGTCCAAATTAACTCAGTGCCTTAGAGAGATAAAAGACTGGATGAGCTGCAACTTTCTATTGTTAAACTCCGATAAGACAGAAATACTACTCATAGGTCCAAAAACCAGTGCACAGAAACTCTCACAACTTAACTCCCATTTAGAGGGATGTACTGTTACAAGTAGCTCGACAGTGAAAGACCTCGGTGTTTATTAGACAGTAACTTGTCTTTTAAAAATCATATCGCCCATACTACCAAAACAGCCTTCTTCCACCTTAGAAACATTGCCAAGCTGAGAAACATCCTGTCTGTATCTGATGCTGAGAAGCTAGTTCATGCCTTCATGACCTCTAGACTGGACTATTGTAATGCATTACTAGGTGGTTGTCCTGCATCTTTAATAAATAGGTTACAGTTAGTCCAAAATGCAGCTGCCAGAGTTCTCACTAGGACAAGAAAGTATGACCTTTAACCCCAATGTTATCATCTCTACACTGGCTACCTGTTAAGTATAGAATTGACTACAAACTGCTGCTACTTACGTACAAGGCTCTTAATGGTTTAGCTCCCATGTATCTAACTAGTCTTCTAACACGTTACAATCCTTCACGCTCTCTGACATCACAAAACTCAGGACTTCTGCTAGTTCCCAGAATATCTAAGTCTACTAAAGGTGGTAGAGCGTTTTCTTATTTAGCTCCCAAACTTTGGAATAGTCTTCCTGATAGTGTTCGGGGCTCAGACACACTTTCCCAGTTTAAATGTAGATTAAAAACTCATCTCTTTAGTCAGGCGTACACATAATACATCCCATAATATCGCACCAGTACATCAGACCTGCACATTTTTATGAACAGCAGATATGTTAATCCCTTTCCACTGCTTCTCTCTTTGTACCCATCCCGAGGCATCCAGACACTGTACCAGCTCCCAACGTCCTCTGTGGGACGAAGCCTTTGGACGTCCACTGAGCCGAGGCCGACTCTAAGAATCCTGAGACATCTCCAGTTAGACTCTGTGGTACTCAGAAGATCAGAAGTCCATGATCCTCACACCAATACAACATTTAACTGACTGTATATTACAATCACACCCCCAGTGTCACCCATATGAGGATGAGGTTCCCCCTTGAGTCCGGTTCCTCTCAAGGTTTCTTCCTTTACCAATTTAAGGCAGTTTTTCCTTGCCACTGCTGCCTGAGTCACCTCAGACTTGCTCATAGGGGAATAAATACATACACACTGTGAACTATATACATCTAATAATAATCTAGAATTTTTATTCTGTTAATTCTTATTACTTTTATTATTCGTTAATTCCTTTATCATTAATTATGTTTACCTTCTGCTCTGTGTTTATGTTCTGTAAAGCTGCTTTGAGACAATGTCTATTGTAAAAAGTGCTATACAAATAAACTTGTATTGAAACTTGAATTGAATATGGAGTAAATGGATCTAAACGTCCTTACAGTAGGTGTGTACATGCAGGCAGGCTACATACTGTACTGTAAGGACGTTGAAGCAAGTAGCACTTAGGTATAAGAGTATAAGCAGAAATGTTCTATGCAAATTGTTTCTCTGGATGTCTTTTCTTTTTTACTCTTGTCCTTATTTAGCTACAGCATTTTCTGTGGAAACCAGTAATACCAACGTATCCTGAAGCTGATTTAAACATATATTTAATAAACACATTTTTTGCCACCTCCACTTTGTGATGTTCAGGTACAACCACTGCTGTGCATTACAGATGAAACTCCATAATAAGTTCTTATAAATTGTTCTGTTATTATCAGCGGTGGATCAGCAGACAACTGTACCAGACAAAATGGGTAACAAAAGACACCTTAAAAGGACATTATACAAAAACTTTTCTACAGTACGTCAGTTTGGAATTTCTTGAAACACACAAACAATTCAGTTTTTCATCGTTTATAAGCAAACATAAGTCCAGTGACAAGAAGACGAAACATGAAGTAATATTAGAAGAAGGTACAAAACTGTAACTAATTATTTTATATTTATAGAGAAACAAGTGGAAGAGGGATTAGTGCCACCGTGTAGAGTTCAGCAGTCTGACAACATGAAGCTGTTCTTTAGCCTGCTGCTGTGATGGGCAAAGCTCCTGTGGTGATCTACAGATGGAGGAGAAGAGAAGAGTCCAGGGTTCAGGTAAAAGATCTCCCTGATGATGACTCTCACCCTCTATGGGCAATGTGTGTATAAATGCCCTTGGTTTAATAGTCATTGGGACTTACATACAGGGATCTAAATCTACATGTGGGCTCCTCTGAATGTATTGGACTGTACATCGAAGACATTTGTGTTTGACATCAAATCATAAATATGAGACTTTTATTTCCTGATATTTAAATCTAAATGTCTTAAACACCTTTAAATACGACCCCTATAATTGCAGACCAGACGAATTTTAAATTTTAAAAGTAAATTAAATAAAGGTGGTTTTAGTTTCTGTCCAGTCTTGAGTTACAAACCTTTCACTTTTCCCCTGATGAAGTCCTGTGTTGAGTGTCACTGTGTTTTGGACCATTAACGTGGTGCATGATGAAGCTCGTCCTAGACTGGATGTGCTTCTCTGTGTCAGACAAAATGTTCAGTAGATGTTGATGTCACTGACTGTTGTAGTTTTTCTTCACAGCTCTGCCAATGTTTCTTACATGAACTGCTCTTGTTTTTCTTGGCCTGTTCTACTCGTTTTCAGGACATTATAGATGGTTGTATTGGTTATGCCCGATGCTTTTTAGTGCCTCTGATAGATTTTTCCTCTTTTCTCAGCTTGAAAATGTTTAGTTTTTCTCTCACAGACAGCTCTGTGGTGTTCATGCTGGTTTATCACTTCTAACAACAAACAAAGTCTTCACAGACCAAGAATAGACATTCATAGTGATTTAATTAATTATTTAAACAGTCTATTTAACCACCAAGAAACAACAACTGAAAAACTGATGGGTTCAAACAATAGGTGCCAAGTTCTGAGGTGTTTAAACAGGTCTAGATGTAAATATCAGAGAATCAAATATCCATTTCTGATCTATCATCTCATATCCTTAGTCTTAAACACAAATGTGAACTGTAGTTAAAATGAAATAGAATACAACTAAGTATATTCTTACACCATAAAGGCATTGTGCTTTTATATTTCAAAGCACTACATACAATACATACTGCATTACAGTACATACTCCCACAGGTGTGTGTTCACTGCTGTGTGTGTGTGTGTGTGTGTGTATATGTGTGTTCACTGCTGTGTGCATGTGTGTGTGTGTGTGTGTGTGTGTGTGTTCACTGCTGTGTGTGTGTGTTCACTGCTGTGTGTGTGTGCACTGCTGTGTGTGTGTGTGTGTGTGTTCACTGCTGTGTGTGTGTGTGTGTGTTCACTGCTGTGTGTGTGTGTGTGTGTGTTCACTGCTGTGTGTGTGTGTGTGTTCACTGCTGTGTGTGTGTGTTCACTGCTGTGTGTGTGTGTGTTCACTGCTGTGTGTGTGTGTGTTCACTGCTGTGTGTGTGTGTGTGTTCACTGCTGTGTGTGTGTGTGTGTTCACTGCTGTGTGTGTGTGTGTGTTCACTGCTGTGTGTGTGTGTGTGTGTGTGCACTTTGGATGGGTTAAATGCGGAGAACAAGTCCTGAGTATGGGTCGCCGTACTTGGCCGTATGTCACGTAACTATCACTATACAGTACAATGGCTGAGTCATTCCAGACGATGGTGTTTTATAACCCTAATTCAAATGTCCCAATGTGCTGATGAACTGAAAACATGGTAATAATCCTCTAATATGGTGAATCTTTAAGAATATTTAATACATAAAAAACAAACTATTAAAATAGCATCTTTGTTCACTATTGTTTTTGGATAAGACAATTCTGAGAGAGAAAATACACTTATAAAGGACCTGAGAAGGCAATCAGCACATTTACAACCAGTCACATCTGCTAATGCTGCTAAATCTTAGTTTGGTGTATAAGTGTAACATGTACAAGAAGAACGGAGAGAAAAAAGGTGGGAGAAAAATTGGGCCACCAAAATATTGTGTCAGCATCACGTATGAACAAGGCAGTGATGTTTTTGTAAAAGAAAAGGGATTAGTGCACCAGCTGACTGGATACAGGAACACAGTATGTGGAGTTTTATTCCATTATTCCGCTAAGTGCGACAACAACAAAGGTACCGTATCTAATGTCCCCTTTTTTTGAGGACAACATTTTACTGTTAAACTGTAAAAACCACGCACTAATGCATATCACTACCTTTAGGCCTACAATGCTCATGTTTTAGACATCCTGTCCTAGACGTCACTTTCACAGTACAACAAAAGGGTAAATCATACATACTGTATGCCATAATGGAAGCATGAGGAGTTTTGAACGTGGGGACATAGGACATAGGACCTGCACAAATCACAGGACAGTGAGGGAGCTGGGCAGAGTGGGGCAGAGAAACAGGTGATTACAGAGGAAGGGCAAAACCCCCTACAGGGTGCACTGAAAAAAGGAACAGAGTAAAATACAACTAATAAACATTGAGCAAATAGACAAGGAAGAAAGGGAAAGAAAAATTCAAAAAGTGTCTCAGAGATGCAAATTTGTAAAAGAAAAAATGTTGAAGTTTAGGGAGCTGATGAGCCGTTAGCAAGGTGAGCACAGGAAGTGGTGAAGAGAGGTCAAACAATGAAGCAACAGAAAGTAAGACTGATGAAATAGAAAGGAAAGACAAGATGGAAAGGTCAAATAATAGAGTCTTTCCCTGACATTTAAGGTTGCTAAAAAAGAAATAGGCAGAAATAGGCAAAGGAGAAGTGGAATGGCAAATGTGGAGGGGAGGGAGTTTATTACAAAGTCATGGGTCCAATATCAGTGACGACACGTTTTAACTGGGTGCAGGAGCAAACCAACAACTGTAAGTGCGATAGAAAAGGGAAGAGCATTCACTCTACAAACAGAATTGAAGAAAATCTATTTTACTTTCATAAATATTTATGCCCCCAACAATGGTTTCGAAAGAATACAACTTTTCCAAAAATTAAAAAGCATTGTGCAGCAAAAATGTCTCCATTCTAATTGGAATTAATTGGAACTGTACCATAAACTTTACAGCTGACAGAAACAAGGAAGACGCTCAAGCACAGTCAGCTTTGGTCAGTCAGTGTGGCCTGGTCTATGTGTGTGGGGGGGGGGGGGAATCCTGAGACCAAGCAATACACATGGGTTAAATCCACTGACGTGATGAGTCAAAGGTGAATGAGGATCCAAATGCAGTAAAGAGATCTAATGACAAAACAAGGAAACAGGTACACAGACAGGCAGGCAGGCAAAACAAGACCGAACACAGAGCTGACAGGAAACAGGAACAGAGACATAAACAGACAACATACTAAACTAAATAACGACTAACACCAGGGAAGTGGACAAACAGAGTAGCTATAGTGAACAAGAACCAATCACAAAGCGGAGACAATCAAAGACTAGGACAAAACACCTGGGGAGTGCAATTAATGTCCATGGTAACAAATAAGTGGGCGGGGCCAACAATTAACAGCAGGGAATGACAGCAGACAGAAACAAAGCAAAACACAGACAGACTCGTTACAGATATTAGCAGCAAGGAGAGATTTTATAAATCAGAAAAAGACAAAAACAGTTTTTATGGATAAGTTTTTAACACAACTTTATATCCTACAAGTTTTACAGCTCACCACATGACTACCTTAGACTTCATGCCTAAAACTAAAAAGAGTAGATTGTACTGGACTTTTAACACCAAATGATTTAGAATAAATGTTTTCACAAAAAAGGGTGATTTGGAATGAGTGGCAGAAGAGAAACTGTGTTAACAGCTTGGTTACATGGTAGGAGATGGGAAACAAATAGGAAATATACAGCACATATGTCAGAATTAATTAAAGGCTTTCATGAAGAACATGAAACAGAAATATTCCACATAGAAAGTAAGCTCTGAAAAAAAGATGCTGGAACAAAAAATTCACTCGAAAGTAAGAGAAAAGCCTTAAACGCTTTTCTACAAGAGCAGGCCATAGCAGTTTCCTTAGGATCATGTTTCTCCCGTATTAAAGACACAAACACACCTAGCAGTGTCTTATTCAACCTTCACAAGAACATAACTCATCAAAACCAAATGCCGCATCTCAAAAAGGAAGATGGCACAGTAACAATAGACCCAGCTGAAATAAGTGACGAAGCTAACTTTCTACACCAAACTCGCACAGTGAAGAGTCTTGTAGCTCTAACCACAGAGACAAGCTGCTTAAGAACCTGTCCACATTAACCATAGGACAGAAGAACAAACTGCACTAACCACTGCCGTCAACTAGCACCAGGACGAGCACCAGGAATAGTGTCAGGACTCAGCCCGGACTTTGGCCATGTGCCTTTTGTTTATGTTCTGTGTTCACGTGTCTGCCTCGCCCTTGTCTCTTTCTCCCTGCCTCTGCACACCTGGTCCTTATGGGTTTTAACTTTATGTACTGTATTTAACTGTGCCTCATCTTCGGTTTGTCGTGTCTGTGTTTCATGTTTTTTTTAGTTATTAAACCTGTTTTTCCTTTACGCTATCCTGCACTTAGTGACAAACAGACTGACTATCCAATGAATTTTACAAACACTTTTCGGTCTTTCAGGACTTCTAGGAGCAGACCTGTGCAACATCTTCAAGTGTAGCCCTTGACATTGAAAGGCTTCTAGGTAGCTGCACTACAGCAGTAATATCACTCGAGAAAAAAAGGACCCATAGCTCTGTTGTGTAGTGACTACAAATCTTGTCAAAATGTCAAGATAATATGTTTAAACTGTGTGTTCACACATTTATACACAAAAAACACTTTTATTCTGTTCGAATCACACGATAATGGGCAGTCCTAGTTTTCCTAGTTAGAGATGCCATTGATCACCAGAGACAGAGACACTGCTTATTGACAGAAAAAGTTAGTGAGTTTCTTCAGGAATGAGCAACACTGGACCCAAGCCCCTGTCCTCTACTTACCTCTACAGGACGGGGGCCAAAGCCTAATTGACATACCTTGTCGAGTCAAGACTTTCTGACTCCAGACGGCACAAAGATTCCTGTATGGTGAAGGTCCAGCATGGGTAGGCACGGCTTGTGCCCTACACCAATGGATACTAAACATGGAATATGATTGTGATGTGGCACACACAGTTTAAGTTAAATAAAGACCCAATAGAATTTGGCAAGTTCTTTATTTTGTTTGTTTTACTATTGAAGCAGTCACATGAAAGGTGCACATTCCATGTTGACTGCTAGTAACATCCAAAGTAAGGTAAAATCAATAAATGGTTGTATTAATGTGAATATTTGTCTTGCCGATTCAGGAAAGGCCTAAAAGGGAGTGACCCGCGAACAGGAAGCCAGTGTTATAGCATCCTGAAGGGGAGGAGTCATCTGATCAAGCATGCAAAGATTATAAATGTATTGTATGTAGAGATTTCAGTGATTTTGTTAAATGATAATGCCTTTGATTACAGGTAGACTTCATTTTGGGTGTGACTTGTAAAGTGTTAAGATCTAGAAACATAGTGTTGCTAACAGATGGAGTGTTATGATTGGCCCGTTTGAATCTGAAGGGAGGGGACCAGGATGATTAAAAGACAAAGGAAATGCTGCAGAGGGAGAGGGGGTGTTGGTTGGAACAGTAGCCAACAATTTAGTTATTCCCTTTTGTGTTTTGTTAAGTGTTGAGTTGTACTTTGAATAGTTTTTTTTTATTTGTTTATTTTTTGGTAAATTTTGATTTTTCAATGGAAATTTTGCTTTGGCTTCTTTCACACCTGTCTGAGAATGGTGGCTCATATAAATAAAAAGACACTTCACTGGATTTTTCGAGAGTTTTGCCATTTCTTTTGCTGCCAGTTTGCCACTGCACCGACCATCTTACCACAATGATAAGCACTTGTATGCACTGGATATAAGGGATATGGACTTAACAGCAATATCAAACTTTTCTGTCAGTTCTGTGAGCCTGGTCATCAGTCTTGAAAATCAGAAGAGATATTTTACAACCCTTTCCAAACCCAGAGGATGAGCCAATTCACTACAACCCAACTTTTCAGCTTCCCTCCACTTACTGCCGAAACTGTCTCTGTCAAGCTGGAATTACAAAATAAGAGACCTGAGGCAACAGCTGGAAGACAGCAGACATCTTACACCAGACAGGTACAAATGAGCTAATATGGAACTTTTAATATCTCTTTTCTTTGGTGCTCTTTCCCCTGTGAGTGTAAAACTCTGAAAGGAAAATGAGGGAAATTATTTTCCTTGGAGTTATCTCTTTTTAGGAAAAAAAAGGGAAAAAAATCTTTGTAAATAAAAGCATGTTTTAAAAGACAAGTCTCTCTCTCTCTCTCTCTCTCTCTCTCTCTCTCTCTCTGTTTTTCTTTTGTGTATTCATTTCTGTCCATGTGGTGGCGCTGTTGCTACATCACTCACCGGTCTCATGCTGCTGTCTGTTGGAGGCATTAGCAGTGTGTGGTGAGCCTGTGGCGAGGGTTGGTTGTGATGACGATAGAGGGTTTATGTGGCTTTTTCCCTGATCTGGTTCATTAGTGGCTCGTGCTGCACTCTTTAATGTCCAGCGGTTTTGGATATGAGACACGGCTTCCTCAGCAAGCATGCTGTCCCGTGGTGTCACACGAAGTGTCGCCTGCACTTTAAAGTCCTGTGTGTCATCAGAGTATAAATCTGACACCCGACACTCATATACACCTTCATCCGCCTTCCCCACCTGGGACAGGCTGAGCTTGTGGGAGATGGCATTCCCTTGCACACGCACCGTCTAAGATCAACACAACAAGAAACCAGTGTTAAATTCATCGTAAATTATTTCCACGCAACAAATGCAAGGAAACTGTTCAGTGTACTGTGTGTGTGTTTTAATGTGTTATTATTACAGTCACTATAAGTGAATCTAAGTTAGTTATAGCATATAATTAATAACAAAATTATTGATTCTATAAATGACTCTGCACAGTACTGTTGTACAGAGTGTGATGTATGGGAGCTGCATTTACATTCAGTACCCAAATGCCGGGTGTTTACGTGATGTCAGAAGGTTGTATTCAACATAAATATGCTAAATTGTAGATGTTTTCATGGTTACTATGGTAACCCTGATACCATATTTGATTAAACTGCCTCTTTAGTTACACTTACGCTGATCTTAGTGGCGTCTCTTGGAGTAACCTGTAACATAAACAACACAGTGTGAATCTGAAATACAGAATCATTCGACACAACACACACACAGTGTGTTACATTTAGCTTCATAAGCAAGCAGGCATGCTGTGTCCATATACAGTAGGTACTTTAGTACAGTGGAAACAGTTTATGACTAATGGGCTAAAGAGGTTCCTCACTACATTAAATAATTTATTAATTAACTACTACACTAGTGCATGACCAAAAAAATCCCAAACACAGATATTAATTAATCACATTACATTGTGTATTACCTTGGCTCGGTTGCCTGTGTGAGTGTCGTGTGTGTCCCGTGGAGTCGCCTCCTTTAGGTACCACCACTGAATCTCTAGAGCAAATGGAAACGCACCAACGGCACGAAACGCACACGGCATCTCCACGTCCTCACCCTCACACACACTCACATCTGTAGGCACTTCAGTGAAGGCAGCTATGACACACACACACACACACACACACACACACACACACACACACACACACACACATAAAAAAACAAACACACACACACACACACACACACACACACACACACACATACACACATAAAAAAAACAAACACACACAAACGTCAAGGCATCACTTCAAACATTATATATTTTTATTTTCATTTTAAGCAGTTCAGTCAGAACGTCTCTCTCTCTCTCTCTGTGTGTGTGTGTGTGTGTGTGTGTGTACACGATTACACGTTGTGAGTATTTGTAAATGTAAATATAACTATTTGTTACACGTTTTTTATAAATTAATTTCAGCAAAAACACTAAAAGCTACCATTAAAAGTGAGACACAACAGTTGTTGTTGTTGGTGTGTGTGTGTGTGTGTGTGTGTGTGTGTGTGTGTGTGTGTGTGTGTGTGTGTGTGTGTATACGCGCGCGCGCTCACCCTCCCCGTACAGCAGTAACGGTGTGTTAAGGATGAGACAGTAAAGCCTCCGCAGCTCCATTTTAACAAGCTCGCGCGCAGTTGTTTTTATTTCCTCATGCCGTTAATGCGCTTTGATCCTCGCGGTTTTTCATTCCGATTTAAATTCCAAACACTGATCATAAGATCCAAATAGGAGAGAAGTAACTGTGTGTGTGTGTGTGTGTGTGTGTGTGTGTGTGTTTGTGTGTGTGTGTGTGTGTGAGCTGGTAAAAAAAAAAAAAAAAAAAAAAAAAAACAACTCCGTAGTGAGCGAATATTCCCGTTTTTTCCGTTCGAGGGTCCGTTATTTCCCAGGTTACTTTATATCCGGTTGGAATCTTACTCCGCTGTGCTCGGCTTTATGTCCAACCATCACACACACAGACACACAGAAACTCAGAAAAACAGCACCACCGAATACCGAGCGCAAATCCGGAAAGACACGCGCGCGCTTCGCTGCTTGGGGATTTGCAATGCAGCGGCAGCAGTCCCGCGTCCCTGCGTCAGGAATCTCCGGTGCGCGCTCTCGGTGAGCTTTCCGAGCTCTCGCGCTCCTCCCTCTAAGAAATCTCCTTTAGACCTCAGCCTATTAGGAACGCGCGCGCTGACGCCAAACTGCAGCAAGAAACCCGAATCTTTCAGTCTTTATTTAGAGGCGTGTAAATTCTGACGCCAGATCTTCACCGGCTCCGTTAAACAAAATGGTTTTCCAAACAGCAAAGAAAATGTCATTCATGATTTATCGCTAAATGTCATTTTTCTTCCAACATAATTTGTTATTTGACTCTTACTATAATCAGCAAACCAATAACTCTTTTCTTAAAGTAAAAAAGAATACACAATTATAATCTGAGGACAAAAATTGTGTGGTTGAAACAGGCAGCAAACTTACCATTATAAGTACCAACTAAGCTGCGTTGTTATTGATGATTTATTGCTTTCCCATTTACAGCTATTAGTTAAAGCTTTAACTTCAGCAGCTGCCTGTGAGAAGTACTGAAAATTACAACTCATTAATTTACACAATTGACCATTTATTGTTGTGTGCCTTCACATGTCTCCAGCACATCAATGCTGTCGCTTCTCAATGACTTTACAGGTTTTAAAAAATACTCATTTGTTTTTTTCAGGAAATTAACATGGATTTACATCGAGGCAAATTTCATCACAACTAGAAGCTAATTCATTTCTATGTTTTACACATTCAAGCAAAACTGTAGTTTTTTCACGGGCTAATGTGATTTACAGCTGCTCTGTATGGTTCTTTCATTTTTATTAAGTTTAACATGATATCTGTAACTCAGTCAATACCAAGCAGATAGTCTGTGTTCAGCTGAATTATTTTTAAACTAGAAGTGAATGTTTTCATTGCTGATTTGTTTTCCTTCACTGTTCAGTCCATAGCCGATCGTGACCTCCCTGGGGCCCAAAGCAAAATTCTGCTAAGGGGCCCTCCTACCTTATTATTTACTGAGGGATGTGCATTCATATTGACCTGGCATTATGCCCATTCCAATGTAAATCCATTGGTTTCCATATTGCATTAACGTTGATGTAGCCTTGACCGAGAGACTATAAACATTGTCATTTATCAGCGCTATCACGCTACTTTTCGTACTGGTCCCCACACAGATGTTGCTGCTGGAAAGGGCAAGTGTCATTTCGTGCACGATTGCACGGCATATGAAGGCATGTTCAAGCGCGGTGCAGTTATCGAGCTGCCGTTTATAAACACCGTTGCCCTTGGGCATTTATTCGAATGTTCATGCAAGACATTTGCTCTTGCTGACATCAAACTTGAAGAGAACACAAGTTTACCTGTTAATGTTCTTGCATTTCACTCTCATTTTGTTTCTTTTGTCTCTTTTCATGGCCAGATGGATAGCTCCGCTTCATATTCTCATCTACACAGTAAACAACACGCACTGTAAAATGAGGCAGGGGGAGTAATTTCGGCCTGTTCTCGCACAGTGTAGGGGAACCTGATGTATCTCACACAGTGTAGGGGAACCTGATGTATCTCACACAGTGTAGGGAACCTGATGTATCTCACACAGTGTAGGGGAACCTGATGTACCGACTACCCATATTAAGTATACCATTCAAAACGACAGATATTATGGCACTCAGGGATGGCTGTGATATACCAGACCTACAGGGTGAGATGATAGATTCCAATAGAATTATTTCATATACGAAAAGGTCTTAGAGACAAAGTTGAGGATTACTTATAGTTTTTTTTATATAAATAATTTACCTGTCTGCTTTTCCCGCTGGAAACAGCCGGTTGCCAAGAACCCCAGGAATGCCAAGAAATCATCATGGTTCCTGAAAACACGTTCTCTCCTTATTCTCCCATTGCGTAATCCTCCAACAGTGCCAGCAGTGCCAGCATGAAGCATTACATACCGGGTCACCGGAGGATTTATATGTTTCTAGCAATTAGACTGATCGTTAACACCTTGACAAAATCACAGAATTAATTTGTGGGCGAAAATTTAAGACGAAAATGTTATAGTGAACACGTGCTTCTTCATGACGGTTTTGTAATGAACACCGTAAAAGTTAGGACCGATGATGAGTAGCGATCGTGCTTCATGACTGTATTTGCAGACTTTGACATTTTATGATGTACATTAAGGAAAATATTTAGTTTGTACACTGTGTTCTGCAGTTCTGTAATAAAAGGGTATTTCATGCTATTCTGTATGACATGTAGTCGCACCATCTCCTCCTGCGCTCTCGTTGTGGACAATGTGACTGTAAGGCAGCGCTGAGTATTCATTCGTTCATTCATATCTTCTACCGCTTATCCGAACTACTCGGGTCACGGGGAGCCTGTGCCTATCCTCAGGCGTCATTGGGCATCGAGGCAGGATACACCCTGGATGGAGTAGCGCTGATTATTATTATTTTATTTTTAATACATTTTGAATTACGTTTGGATTTTACTAGATGTATGTAGCCTAAAACAATCGGCACAAATAACACTGTTGGATTTAATCTTCATGATAATGTGGATATAACGTATGAAATGGAGTGAAAATTAAATGTCATTAATTCTTATAATCGTTCTTCTCACATGAATTTTCTACAATCTAACTTCAGTTCACGACCTCACCATCTGTGTCGCCAATTCCCTTTGTCTCCAGAATGTGTGTGCGCACGTCTCAAAGTTTGCTTAAAGGTGCTCACATTTTAATGTCAAGTTTGTTTTTTATAGATCACATCTTTTGCGTGAAAACTGGTGTACGTACGTTTCCAGCCCCGTTTTGTGCGTACGCACGCTTTATAAATGAGACCCCTGGTGTTTATTAGACAGTAACTTGTCTTTTAACTCACATCACCATATTACAAACACAACCTTCTTCACCTTAGAAATATCACCAAGCTGAGAAACATCCTGTCTGTATCTGATGCTGAGAAGCTAGTTCATGCCTTCATGACCTCTAGACTGGACTATTGTAATGCATTACTAGGTGGTTGTCCTGCATCTTTAATAAATAGGTTACAGTTAGTCCAAAATGCAGCTGCCAGAGTTCTCACTAGGACAAGAAAGTATGACCATATAACCCCAATGTTATCATCTCTACACTGGCTACCTGTTAGGTATAGAACTGATTACAAACTGCTGCTACTTACGTACAAGGCTCTTAATGGTTTAGCTCCCATGTATCTAACTAGTCTTCTAACACGTTACAATCCTTCACGCTCTCTGAGATCACAAAACTCAGGACTTCTGCTAGTTCCCAGAATATCTAAGTCTACTAAAGGTGGTAGAGCATTTTCTTATTTAGCTCCCAAACTTTGGAATAGTCTTCCTGATAGTGTTCGGGGCTCAGACACACTTTCCCAGTTTAAATGTAGATTAAAAACTCATCTCTTTAGTCAGGCGTACACATAATACATCCCATAATATCATGCACCAGTACATCAGACCTGCACATTTTCATGAACAGCAGATATGTTAATCCCTTTCCACTGCTTCTCTCTTTGTACCATCCCGAGGCATCCAGACACTGTACCAGCTCCGATTGTCTTCCGTGTGATGAAGATTTTGGACTTTCACTGAGATGAGGACGACTCTGTGAGTCCTGAGGCATCTACAGATCTACCAGCTCCAGTTAGACTCTGTGATACTAAAGAGGAGATGTGAACTCCATGTGATCTTTTACATCACTACAACATTTATCAGACTGTATATATATAATCACACCCCCAGTGTCACCCAGATGAGGATGAGGTTATATAATCACACCCCCAGTGTCACCCAGATGAGAATGAGGTTATATAATCACACCCCCAGTGTCACCCAGATGAGGATGAGGTTATATAATCACACCCCCAGTGTCACCCAGATGAGGATGAGGTTATATAATCACACCCCCAGTGTCACCCAGATGAGGATGAGGTTCCCCTTTGAGTCTGGTTCCTCTCAAGGTTCCTTCCTTTACCATCTAAGGGAGTTATTCCTCCCCACAGTCACCTGAGTCACCTCAGACTTGTTCATTGGGGATAAATACAAATACATTGTGAACTAAATATCTAAACTAATCTCAAATTTTGTATAATATTAATCTTTATATCATTCTTTATAATAACCTTTTGTTCTATGTTTGTTCTGTAAAGCTGCTTTGAGACGATGCCAATTGTCTCAAACAAAAAAGCGCTATACAAATAAACCTCTGTGCTTCAGAGATCCCTCATCTACACTGGACACTAACACACAGCACTGTATGTTGGGTTCCTCCATTTTCACTGCACTATATAGTGAATATACTGTTTTTTTTCTGGTCTGATTTGACTGGAGCTTTTAATGACATTCACCCTGAACACAAAGTAAAACAGAAGTCCTTTTGTTCTGCTTAAATTAGCTAAAAGCATTTAGAAACATTTGGGCTCTGTGCCACTATATAATGGAACACACTCTAAAAAATATGAGTTGGATTTCAAATGGTTTCTTGCAGAACAAACATATTGTGGAGAAACTTCTGCATGCTGTCATTCCTTCCCACTTTGATCACGGTTATCTTTACTTCCATTAACATCACCATTTTGTCCATTAATCCAAAGAACTGTTGCTATTACTGTGTTAACGTTCCTAATGTACTTCTCACTTCTTCTCTCTCTTTCTCTCTCTCTCTCTCTCTCTCTCACACACACACACACACACACACACGCGCACACACACACACACACACACACACACACACACACACACACACACACACACACACACACATATCTTCCATATGTTCACTATATATTCTATATGCACAATACATTTCCCAGTAGGAAAGAGCTAAAGACAAATTCACACACACACACACACACACACACACACACACACACACACACACACACACACACATTCATACACATACTTATAAACACACATACTCTCTCTCACACACACACACACACACACACACACACACACACACACACACATTCATACACATACTTATAAACACACATACTCTCTCTCTCACACACACACACACACACACATTCATACACATACTTATAAACACACATACTCTTTCTCACACACACACACACACACACACACACACACACACACACACACACACACACACACATGTGCCCACACACCCCTTAACTCTCTTCCAGCTGCCTGCTTCCCAATGATGCAGCATTTGCTTTTCAAACACTGAAACAAGGAAACAAGAAAAAGAGAGAGAGAAATTATAGAGAGTCAAACTGAACAATTTTAGGAGCATTTTTGTTTAAACTTTTTTTTAATTGAATGATTATTTTAAATCCCCGTATCACTGAATACATTTACAACACAAAATGTAAAGCAAGCCAAACAGATTGTTATTTTTTCTTAGTCCAATGTTGTATGGGGGACTAAATATCAGATCACTAGACTGAATTAGAAATAATGTATTTAATGTGTATAATGTAATGTATATAATGTAATGTGTATATAATGTAATGTATATAATGTAATGTATATATAATGTAATGTATATAATGTAATGTATATATAATGTAATGTGTATAATGTAATGTATATAATGTAATGTGTATATAATGTAATGTATATAATGTAATGTATATAATGTAATGTATATGTAATGTAATGTATATAATGTAATGTATATAATGTAATGTATATAATGTAATGTGTATATAATGTAATGTATATAATGTAATGTATATAATGTAATGTATATAATGTAATGTATATAATGTAATGTATATATAATGTAATGTATATGTAATGTAATGTATATGTAATGTAATGTATATAATGTAATGTATATAATGTAATGTATATAATGTAATGTATATATAATGTTATGTATATATAATATTTATACTCTATAAAAATTAGTAGAGACAACTGGTGATAAATGGAAAGTATTGTTGACACAAGAAGGAGTGGAGTCTATGTGAAACATGACTCATTAGAGTCATCATAACTTCCTCCTGATCTGTGTGATTGTCAGCGGGGATAAAAATGGACCCAAATGCAGGATAGAGTAAAAATAAACAGGTTTATTAACTTATTAATACACAGAACCGGAACACAGAAGAACACAAGACGTGACGAGAGACGAGACACATAAACACAGACACATGTGTGCGGCTCCAGACACACCAATCCCATATCAAATCATATCTGAGGGGACCATGATCCTGGAGATCAGGAGAGGGGAGCGAGGCACACGGCAAGGCAGGTGAGGGAGCAAGGCACATGGCAAGGCAGGTGGGGGAACAAGGCACACGGCGGCCCAGCCAGAGAGGGCTGAGCAACATCCACAGCCAAGCAGAAGGGCCGAGTGACGTTGTGAAGAGAGAACTTGGGACCAGAGGTGATCTAGAACATAAAGTTCGCTCTCCGGACAGCCAATAGGAACAGGCAGGTTGGACAAGGCTTGCTGAACTCTTCTTTCTATCCCCAGTCGGAGGACCCTGGTGACGTGAGTGTGGAAGGACGTGTTCAGCGGCGGAACCTCCCAAAAAACAAGGCCAAACAAGCCTGTCTGGGTTTCAGCCTCTTGGAAGGTACTCAAGGTTCTTGTGGTCCGTCCAGACCAAAAAAGGTTGTTCAGCCCCCTCCAACCAGTGATGCTATTCCTCCAGGGTGAGTTTGACAGCCAGTATCTCACATTCGCCAATGAGCTAGCTGGGAAGTTAGCTGGTGCAGGGGTGCTGCGACTGAACTGTAGCCCCAGATGAATTGATGATAAAAGCTGGCAAATCCCAGGAATTGCTGGAGGTGCCTACGTGTCCTGGGACGTGGCCAATCCCTAACGGCCTTGATTCTGTCAGGGTCAATTGAATGCTCCCTGTCGCCAAAATGAAACCCAAGAAAGTGGTTTCAGTCACATGGAACTCACATTTTTCAGGTTTCACAAATAATTGGTTCTGTAAGAGCCTCTGAAGCACCGCATGGACATGACGGGTGTGTTCCTCGGGTGTGCGGGAAAAGATGAGGATATCGTCCAGGTACACAAAAATGAACTGATTTAGCATATCCCATCAGACGTCATTAACAAGTGCCTGGAGCACCGCTGGGGCATTAGTGAGGCAAAATGGCATTAGCAGACACATAATGGCCAGTGGGGATGTTGAATGCTGTCTTCCGTTCGTCACCCTCTCCGAAGGTCCAGCTTGATGAATATGGTCTCACCTAGGAGGTCAAACGTAGAAGACATGAGTGGTAGGGGGTAGCAATACTTAACGGTTATGGAATTAAGACACCGATAATCGATACAGGGGCGTAGAGTGCCATCCTTCTGTACAAAGAAAAACCCAACGCTGGCAGGGGATGATGATGGACGAACGACGCCTGATGCCAAGGACTCCTGTATAAACTGAGTCATGGCCTCCCTTTCAGGCTTAGACAAGTGGTATAGGCGTGTGGCGCTTGGCAGGAGCTCGATGCCGCAGTCATAAGGTCTATGAGGTGACGTAGCACGAGCTCTATTGAATGCCCAGATCATGGTACCACTGTCAGGATCCAGCCTGGACTTTTGTGTCTGCCCTTCCCTTGTTTACTCCTTCTCGTCTCTGCACACCTGTTCCTTATGTGTCTAATTGTTATTAGTATTTAGTCGTGCCATGTTGCTTTCAGCAGCACGGAATCCTCATCATTATTCGCCGTCATTTGTCATGTCTAGTTTCATCTGTGTTCCGGTGTGTTTAAGTTGTTAAACCCGTTTATTCTGAGCTATCCTGCGTTTGGTTCTGTCTTCATCCCCGCAATGTGACAGTGGGTTAGGGTTAGGTTTAAGGTTAGGGTTAAGGTTGGGGTTAAGGTTAGGGTTAGGGTTAGGGTTAGAAAGACCTGAAATGTTCACCCCCAAATTCTTAACTGAGACCTAGTGAATCTGCAATCCTTCCATCTGTCAAGAAAATTCTTGACCATGACTTATGACTGGATTTTTGCTATACAAGGAGAATTGAACTAAGTTCAAGCTCGGGTTTGAACAAGTTAGGAAACTTGAAATGTGAATTTTTAATAGAAATCTCAGGTACAGTGGAAGTATGTTGGATGAATTGAATTCATTTAAGGGAATTTAAAAATCATGAGGCCGTATTTAATGGGTTAGTTGTTAATAAAATGTTGAATAACACAGACACCCCAAAATGTAGCAATATGGCTTATACTTTTCTTTGTGTCTGTCTACCATTTCTGATATTGCCTTGCACTTTAGACTGTTTTCTATTCTTAATAAATTAATGCTTTAATTTGGTTTGACCAAAAAGCATAAATTCTATAAATGTATAAATTTAACTAATGAGCAAATCAGAGGTGACATTGGTGAGGAAAAACTCCCTGAGACCACATGAAGAAAAAAAAAACCTGGATATGAACCAAAAAGAGTGGAAAAAAACTCATCCTCTTCTGGGTGACATCAGTAGGTGGGATTATAAATCATTATAAATACTGAGAGTGGGATTATAAATCATTATAAACACTGAGAGTGGGATTATAAATCATTATAAACACTGAGAGTGGGATTATAAATCATTATAAACACTGAGTGGGATTATAAATCATTATAAACACAGAGTGGGATTATAAATCATTATAAACACCGAGAGTGGGATTATAAATCATTATAAACACCGAGAGTGGGATTATAAATCATTATAAACACTGAGTGGGATTATAAATCATTATAAACACAGAGTGGGATTATAAATCATTATAAACACCGAGAGTGGGATTATAAATCATTATAAACACCGAGAGTGGGATTATAAATCATTATAAACACTGATAGTGGGATTATAAATCATTACAAACACTGAGAGTGGGATTATAAATCATTATAAACACTGAGTGTGGGATTACAAATCATTATAAACACAGAGTGGGATTATAAATCATTATAAACACAGAGTGGGATTATAAATCATTATAAACACTGAGAGTGGGATTATAAATCATTATAAACACTGAGAGTGGGATTATAAATCATTATTTATAATCACAAAAACTGATCATTAAGTGGTTATATCTACAGCAGTTTCATGGATCCCCATGTAGTCCACATAGAGCCTGAGCAGCAGTGAGTACTTCCAGGTGATGAGACTCCAATCAGAAGTAGAACTGTCAGGTCCTGAGAGCAGAACTGGATTAGGAACACAGTGAGCACAGGAGTAGCCTGTGTAGCTCAACAGAGACAAAGACTGACATTATAACTAAAAGTGAAAGTGATCCTGGGACAAAAAGCATCCAAACACTCTACAGTCTGCAATCCTGAGTGAACATGTGAGCGGTAAAGTGACAGCATCCAAACATCCCAGTTCACCAAACAGATCACTACATAAAAGGTAAGTCCCTCTGGATGTCTGCCAAATGTAGATCTGAGCGTTTTGATGAAAGATATATGTTTTCAGTCTGGACTTAAACACGAGTCTGTGCCTGAGTCCTGAACACTAATTGGAAAGTTGTTCTATAACTGTGGGGATCTTAAAGAAAAAGCTCTGCCTCTGCTTAATGTTTATTTTTAATCATTTAGAGACATCATATTTCTTATAATATCAATATTTCTGAGATGAAAGAAATCTACCCTAGTGATTATTTCCATGCGCTTGAAATAAAAGACTTCTTTTTAGAACACAAACTTTAAGGAAAGGTTTAAGGATGAAAATGGTAAATGAGAATTAATGCGTCCTGCACTTTGCTTTGTGGACCACTGAAGAGTGAAAAGTGTTAAAGCTATGAACTGAAATGCTGCAAGGAGCTCAGCTATAAAACAAATTCAGCTAACCGCAGGCAAGTGAGATATCAGTATTTTCACTCATGATTAAATTTAACACAAATCCATGAAGTTCATCTCTCTATTGATTTTGCCTCAGGTGAAGAGCGCCTACCGAGTCTCTGAGACAAGCGGTTCAAATGGATCATCCTGTGATGCAGCAGCAGCGCCGCCAGAACATGTTACTGCTCTGAAGTTCTGCTGATGTTTTATCTCTAATCTGTAATAAAAATAGCAAAGCATAATGACAGCGGGGTGGGGGACTGGGCATGGGGGGCATGGGGGGCATGGTGTGTGTGGTGGGCATGGGTGGCGGGGGAGCTAAATGAATTCATATTCTTATATTTTTTTTTATAAAAGTAAAGGTAAAGTGTTTCTTCTGGGTCTTTTATTCTTTGGAACAAGATTACAAGTGTTTTACTTAACACAGATCATTTTAATGGTTTAAAATAACACTTCTGAGGGCCTTTAATTTTGTCTCAGCAGCAGCACTGATAATTATTAACATTTACTGAAAGACAGAATGAAAAAGAGAAAAATGACATTTTAAAACTTATCAGCTCTCAGACTAATAAAACACTGACCTTCAGCTGAACTGACCGTTACCCACAATGCAGTGCAAAACGATGACATGCACTTGACCCCCAAAAAATCAGCACATCTTAATGGACTCTATTAGAAAAGTCATTAAAAATAAATAAGACTTCTTTTGACCAAAAGGAACTCATTTCATACTGTATAATAATAAAGAGTCTGTGTGACAAATGTCTCACTCACAAGCTTGTCTTACTGCAGTGAGCTACCGAACTCTATATACTTAGTGTAAAGGGGACACTTTTCTGGTCTTACTCTCAAGGACGCGAGGTGTGTAACCTGGGCTAGGTTATATAACCTATACATAACCTGGGTGTGTGTTGTCATAACAACACAACCTTGTCCTGGATGTCGCTAAGATCAATCAGTTCATTGTTGACTTCAGAAAAAATCACACTCTCTTCCTCATCAGCTCACCAGTACACAGTCAGCATTTATACACCTTCTCTTTGCTCCTTTACACATTTCTTCACGAGGAGGCTCCAGAACATCAGCATGAAAGCCACTACTGAGGAACTTTACTGAGGAACCACTGAATTCACACCAAACTGAACTAGGGCTCATTGCATGTTCATGACAGAATGGTGTTAACACTTTGTACTGTACAATGTGCTGTTTGATGAATCCCAGAAATATCTGGGATATTTTCTGTTGTTTATGTTTATGATTTTTTTATACTATATTATTTATTTATCTTCATGCAGTAAATCTGTTGATATTTTACTCAAGCACATTTGACACATTCTGTGTGCTGTGATTTTTTCCCCTTCCTTACTGTTTAATAAATTGTTGCTAGTTCTTTTTTATTTTAAACCTTTAAACTTTATACTCTCCAGAAATGTCTACAACTTTCATCGGTCACAGTTTTGGCACATTTCTTTACTCAGACGCTTGAATTCCAGAAGACCTCCAGAAACCACGCCCACTTTACGTCGTGGTAACGAAACCCCTGGAATTTAGTGAATGCCGTTTCTTGACCTACACACAAAATGTGGAGTTGGATGCATCTTTTTCATTTGGAATTGAACTCTTTTGAATAAATCATTCTCATTTCATCTATGGAGTGTCAACTTTACTTTCCCACCCGAAATGGCTAAACTTAAAAGGAAGCCATTACACCCCCTCCACTACTTCTCTCTTTCTACCCATCCCGAGGCATCCAGACATTGTACCAGCTCCAACTGTCTTCCGTGCAGTGAAGATTTTGGACCTCCACTGAGACGAGGCTGACTCTGAGAGAATCCTGAGGCATCTACAGATCTACCAGCTCCAGTTGGACTCTTTGATACTAAAGAGGAGATGTGAACTCCATGTGGTCCAAAACTTGAACAATGTTTTAGACTCATGGCATCTTAAGTATGTAACCTAGTTACCAAAAGTAAATTTGTCCAATGATAGAGACTTAAGCACTTCTGTACGTTGCTCTGGATAAGGGCAAATCTGCAAATTCTCTGTAGAACCCTGGGGGTCTGCACACGGTCGCTAGAGCAGGAGACATCAGGGATTTTATGTGTGTATGTGTAGAAAGTGTAACATTAAGGACGAGCACTTCAAACAAACTAAATCTATACTGTGTTCTCTTATGCCTCTTTTTTCACCGGAAAGAACCGGGTGCTGGTTCAGAGCTAGCGCTAGTGCTGGTTCAAAGTTGGTTCCACTGGTGAACCTTCTAAGAACCGGTTTGCCTTTCCACCGGTTAGAGAGCATCACAGCGCCGAGTGTGACATCACTGTATACGTGTCACGTGTCCCAGCAACGTTAGCGCAGCAGCGACAAACACAAACACAACAACAATGGCGGATGTTGCTTTACTGTTAATGCTCATGGCTTTGTGAACCTACATTAACACCCAAACGCGGTGAATAAAACGTGTACGTGCGGCTCCGTGTAATCTGTATAAACGGAGGTTGTGATCGATAAAGTACATAACGTTATTTTTTCGTTAACCCCCGAAAAAAGTTAGCCTTAGCATGTAGCTACCTACTATCATGTGTGCTGATAATGTATCATATCGTGGTAAAGTAGAAGTGTATTAAACATTAGTATACTTAAGGTACATTATCAAATGCGCTAACAGTAGCCCCGCCCACAGCCCCGCCCACAGCTCCTGACGCAAGCGGTTCTTAAGTCTAGACCAGCGACGTTTTGGTGCTACATAAGAACCACTCTTCCTGGTTCAGAGCCGGTGCTTTGGCGGTCGAAACAGAAAGAACTGGTTCTAAATTAGGCTCCGAACCTGCACTCAAACTGCCTCGGGGGTAAAGGGGCATGAGTAACAGTAAGGGAATCACTAAAGATAGTGACAACACCACCTCCACGTCCAGTCTGACGAGGCTCATGCTTATAGATATATCCTGATGGTGTAGACTCATTTAGACTGATGTAGTCATTTGGTTTAAGTGTCAGTAAGACAGAGTGCAGTAAGGTTTTTGTCTGAGATCATTTACAATAAGTGCTTTGGGTGACCTAATGTTCAGGAGCCCAAACTTTAGGAACTGTTTTTGTTTCTTTGGCATTTTTCTGGTCTGATTACAGTAAGTTTATTTAGAGAACTTCTCATGTATTTACTTTGTGATCTCACTGCTCGGGGAACAGACACAGTTTCTATAGGATGAGCTTTGTGTGTATTTGTGTCAATGTGATGACGAGGTGAAGGACGGCTAATAAAATTTAGACTTAAATTGTAGTTTACCGGTCAGAAGGTGTGCAGCACCCTGGAGATGGTCTGAGAGGATCTCAGCTCCAACTCTGCTGGTGTGCAGGTCATCAGCACAGAACAGCCCAGTGTGCTCCCAGAAAACATTCCAGTTATCAATAAAGAGTAAATTCTGATCGTAACACCATGACTGTAACCATTCATTTAGAGCAAAAAGTCTACTGAACCTCTCGATTCCTCTCTGGTACTCTGGAAGCGGTTCAGACACGATGATCCTTGCTGTGGGCGAAGGGCTGCGAACCGTCTCCACCAGGGACTTGAAGTCCCTCTACAGGATCTCCGACTGCCTCAGGCTGGTGTTGTTTGTGTTATATATATAAAACATGACGTCCAGTTACCATCATGACACTAAACAGTAGTAACGGTGACTTTTTACTTAAGTACATGTCAGAGCCCAAACTTCTTTACTTTAATGTGAGTAACAGAGTGTAGTCACTACTTCTACTTTTACTGGAGTCTTTTAAAAAAAAGAGTATCTGTACTTCTACTTGAGTAAAGGATGTGTGTACTTTTGCCACCTCTGCTGTACAGCGACATCAAGAACACGAGCACCAGGTAAACACTGAGTGCGAGCCTTACCTTTAGCCACAGTAGCACAGACGTGGTGGACGATGGAGTCTCTGATGATCACAGCGTCGCTTTTTGTCTTGCGAAGGTGGATGAAAGCAGAAGCATGTTACTAGCAGTGTTGTATAAAGTACTAGAAAGCGATACTTGAGTAAAAGTACAAGTATCGTACTAGAAAAAGACTTCAGTAGAAGTGAAAGTCACCTTTTAGAATATTACTGAAGTAAAAGTCTTAAAGTATCTGATATTTACTGTACTTAAGTATCAAAAGTCATTTTCTGATATTTAATGTACTTAAGTAATTGAAGTAAAAGTAAAAAGTAAAATGTCAGTGATTTTCAGTAGGTATAAGATCAGGGGCAGTTCTAGGGTTTCATCTTTAGGGGTTTTATCCCTCAGTGAGAATTTAAAACAAGAAGACTTTTATATTATATATTATATGACTACATAGTAAGCCAAAAGTTATGGTGTTATTAAATGGTAATAAGAATCGTGACATTTCACTGCTTTTGGTTGCTGCCTTTATAGATAAACGCCTCCAGCTCTGAGTGCGCGTACCTGTGCTTAAACCCACTCTCAGTGTTTATAATGATTTATAATCCCACTCTTAGTGTTTATAATGATTTATAATCCCACTCTCAGTGTTTATAATGATTTATAATCCCACTCTTAGTGTTTATAATGATTTATAATCCCACTCTCAGTGTTTATAATGATTTATAATCCCACTCTCAGTGTTTATAATGATTTATAATCCCACTCTTAGTGTTTATAATGATTTATAATCCCACTCTCAGTGTTTATAATGATTTATAATCCCACTCTCAGTGTTTATAATGATTTATAATCCCACTCTCAGTGTTTATAATGATTTATAATCCCACTCTCTGGTGTTTATAATGATTTATAATCCCACTCTCAGTGTTTATAATGATTTATAATCCCACTCTCAGTGTTTATAATGATTTATAATCCCACTCTCAGTGTTTATAATGATTTATAATCCCACTCTCAGTGTTTATAATGATTTATAATCTCACTCTCAGTGTTTATAATGATTTATAATCCCTCTCTCAGTGTTTATAATGATTTATAATCCCACTCTCAGTGTTTATAATGATTTATAATCCCACTTTGTGTTTATAATGATTTATAATCCCACTCTCAGTGTTTATATTGATTTATAATCCCACTTTGTGTTTATAATGATTTATAATCCCACTCTCAGTGTTTATAATGATTTATAATCCCACTCTCAGTGTTTATAATGATTTATAAATATGATTATTTCTGTTGTCACCAACATGAGGATGAGGTTCACTTCTGAGTCTGGTTCCTCTCCAGGTTTCTTCTTCAGGTCATCTGTGGTAAGATGGTCGGTGCAGTGGCTAACTGGAAGCAAAAGAAATGGCAAAACTCTGGAAGAATCCAATGAAGTGTCTTTTTATTTATGAGCCACCTTCGCAAACAGGTGTGAAAGAAGCCAAAGCAAAATCTCCATTGAAAATCAAAATTTACCAAAAAAATTAACAAATAAAGAAAAACTATTCAAAGTAAAACTCCACACTTAACAAAACACAAAAACGTAATAACTAAACTGTTCCAACAAAAACCCCTCTCCCTCTCCCTCTCTCGCTCTCTCTCTCTCTCTCTCTCTCTCCTTCTGCAACATTTCCTTTATCATCCTGGTCCCTCCCTTCATATTCAAACGGACCAATCACAACACTCCATTTGTTAACAACACTATATTTTACACTTCTCAGATCTTATCACTGTACAAGTCACACCAAAATAAAGTCACACCTGTAATCAAAGGCTTTATCCTTTAACAAATCACCAAAATATCTACACACGACATTTATAATCCTTGCATGCTTGATCAGGTGACTCCGCCCCTTCAGGATGCTATAAAACTGGCTTCCTGTCCGCGGGCCACTCCCTTTTAGGCCTTTCCTGAATCGGTACATTTACATTAATACACAAATATTCATTAATTTCGCCTTCCTTTGGATGTTGCTAGCAGTCACCATGGAATGTGAACCTTTCACCAAACACAAAATAAAGAACTTCCCAAACTGTTGTGTCTTTATTTAACCTGAACTGTGTGTCACATCACATCATCTCAGGACGTTTTCACCTCTGACACTGATTATGGATAAAATTTAAAATGTCTAATTTATGTCCTGAATTAATGTTAAGCTGTTTTGTGACACCGCTCTTTGTTAAAAGTGCCAGTTTAAAACACAGAGTGTCAAATTCACTGGGATTTAATGCAGAATAGTTTCCAGCAAGAAAATAGTCATTAGAATTGGACAGATAGTGAGTCCAGTTTCGATTGCCTGATATCAGTTTGTAAAGCTGGTGTGTGTGTGTGTGTGTGTGTGTGTGTGTGTGGGGGGGGGTGTTTGAATTTAATGTTCATTTTTTTTTTCATCTTATTGAGTAAGTGGTGACAGGAAGGAACTCCGCAGCATAAAGCTCTGACCTTGGCATTGATCTTGACTCTGACAATGAAAACTTCTCTGAAGTGATTTACAGCAGAGACACAAACTCGTACAAACCGCTCACGGTGTCCTTGGCCTTCCTGTGTTTAAGGTGATCAGCAGACCTGTAGATGCTCCCTACATTCATGCACTTCACCTACATCAAAAAGAAGCCATTTATCATTTACACTCTGTTTTTTCTCTGTAACTCGTCCCACTGAAACTTTAAGGTATGATTCCATCACTTTCCTGCTGTTTCTTTGCATCTTTCTGTCCTGTTTTGTCCTCACGCACTTCAGCACTCCTGCACATTCTCTGCAGAATCACTCAAGGGCACTTTGTCATTGTTTGTTCTGTACTTATTGCCTTTTTATCTCAGTATCCCTGTGAATAACCAACTCTTCAGCAAGAAACAGAAAGCTGCCAATGGCTGTTTGCTCTCTGTATTATAGAAGCCTTATCTTCAGTGAACAGAAGATGGAGATGCCGATCGCTTTCTAACCAAACATCCACCCTTTAAACTCCACAACTGTGTCTCAATCTGCAGACGTCCACTTCCTCTAACCTCTCATCAGTGTGTATCACACACAGTAAATGAGTGAGTAAGACTGAACACAAACAAACTCACACTCAGCAGCTAAGAGGATTGTTTTTAATCACCGAGTTATTCTTTTATATCTTTTATATAACATAAACAGAAGAACTGAAGAAAAAAAAAAACTTTCATTGTAACTTTGAACAAATGTTTTAAACTCATGGTATCTTAAGTCTGTAACCTAGTGAGCAGCATTAATGTATTCAGTGTTAGAGATTTAAACACTTATGTAAGTCGCTCTGGATAAGGGGTCTGTCACATGCTGTAAATGTAAATGTAAACTGATCTTGCCAATATTTTCAGAAGGGAATTTCAGATATACATCAATTATTAAACATTTCTGTTCACATGAGCTCCTTCTTACAGGAGAACAATATCTACAGTCAGGTTTCAGGCCCCATTATAGCACAGAAACTGTGAAAGGTACAAATGACTTGTTTTTAGCTTCGGACCAACACTTATGTAGCCCTAATTTTAACCCATAATGTTATAAAATAATTTCCTTATTTAATTTTATTTACCCGTAACAAAGAAACCTGGATTCCCGGCAGTCGAATGGTGAATTGGCCGGTAGTTTTTACGTGTCTAACTAACATGTCAGATATCCTACAATCACAATAGTCCTTAATGTTATATTAACCATCACAATAAGTGAAACACAAGAATACAAATAGAAAGTAGTAAACTAACATTTTGCTATTTTATTTGTGATGTAGTTATCGTTTAAACAAAATGTATGAAACCATTAAACAACAGTATGATGAAATATTTGAAAACAGAAACCAAAATAAAACACGTATCAGATGGTATGGACATGAATTATTCTCTTGCTTTTGCTATTCCTGTTACAACCCTGTATTTATACTTAACTAACCCATCTATGATTTATGACCAGTATTGCTGTTCTGTTGAAAAATTGTTGGACGAGTTTGCCCCAACTAAGATTAGGTCTGTCCCCATGTCCCATTCCTCCCCGTGGTTCAATGCAGAGCTTCGAGGTTTGAAGGTAAAATGTAGACAACATGAACGTCTCTTCAGGAAAACTGGTTTAACTGGACATTTTCTTATATATGCTGAATGTATTCGGGATATAAATTGGCCTTAAATACAGCTCGCTCTTCCCATATCTCCAGCATCATTAACAAAGCAAGCAATAAGCCCAAAATGTTATTTAGCACAATTAATAAACTGATTCAAGCACCAAAGCACAGTGACTCTGAATCCATGGTTATGTGCTGCTCTTACTGAACCATTTCCAGGGTAAGCTAGATACTACTGATGAGCGTATGAAACCCTAGCCTTAACCAATTCCTCATTAATCACTGAGCTAACACAAAAATCTAACTCCTCATCATGTATTCTTGATCCAAATCCCGTCTGCAGTCTCTGTTCACACATGTTGTTCCTGTGAGAACCGCTAGGCCTTTATTACACGTGATGACGGAAATCTCTTATAAACAGTCGGAGAAATGAAAAGAACGTCGAACTTTCAGAAGGATCAAATACTGTAAACTAACACGAGTACAGTTCCGTTACACTTTGGGTTTGTGTTGCTCCTCCCCTTTCTTCCACCTGTAACTCGTCATTACATGACCTTTTACCTTTAACTCAACAGTCATTGGCCAACAATAATACTCATATTTAACCTATTACTTGACTCTATATAAAAATAAACCCATATCAATGCTGCATGTAATATTACATTTTGCTGCATTCGACACGATAGATCACAACATCCTCCAAGATCACTTACAAACTGACACAGGGATTCATGGTCAGGCAAGATCCTACGTCTGATCGACATAAAGAGGAGAAGACAACTCCATGTGGTCTAGGACAACAACCTCCTCATCAATACACAATTCTCTCTCTCTCATGCAAACACACACACACACACACACACACACACACACACACACACACACACACACACACACACACAGGACCTGAATGAAATCATATTTAACAACTTACTCCTGAGTGTTACCATGTTAGCAATTTAAAAACAAATTAATTAAGTTTCTACATTACTTATCTAAGTTACAGTGAAGTGAAATGCAGAGACTGTCATGTACACAAGAGCTCACACAGCTCTGTAGCTCTCTTCTGTAATAGACAGCAGGCATGAGAGACGTAGGATCCACACGCAGTGTATTTATTACAGAACAAACTCCAAATCAAAATCACAAACTGTAGGTCAGAAAATGCAAATAACCAGAAATGACAATCAGCATGTTGAACAATCCGAAGGAATCAGTGATCACTGACCTTAATACTTTGGGATACTTTGCTATAGATATTAAAACATAAAAATTCAGAGAATTATGTGTTTTATCAGAAATATTAACTCTTAACTGACACTGGGTTTTTATATTATTATTATTATTATTATTATTATTATTATTATTATTAGTCTTTCTTAATAAGAAATAAGATGGAAAGGAAATGATAAAAAAGAATATATAGGATAAATGCAGTGAAACATTCCTGAAAGAGCAGACGATATGATATCCACAACCTTCTCCATCAGCAGAAGGTGAATAAGGAACTATGAGTGAAATAAGAGGAAGATATTTAATATAAATGCAAGTTTTTAAATTTCACAGTTTATTCGTGAACCTCATCTTGCTGGAGCAGAACAGAGCTACGCCACACCCACCTGCTGCAGTGAGGTCTGCAAGGCTGGACATGGAGACGTTAATGCAGTCATGAAGTCAGGATCAAGCTGTGCTCTGCTTTGCTATCAGCTCTCACACATGCCTCCTCTGTGTGTGTGTGTGTGTGTGTGTGTGTGTGTGCGTGTGTGTGTGTGTGTGTGTGTGTGTGTGTGTGTGTGTGTGTGGAAAGTGAGTGTGTTGATTGTGTGTCTGTTGTCACCTCTTCTTGTAGGTGAATCCATGACTCATCCCCAATGTGAGAGAGGGAGAGACAGAGTTAGAGTGTGTGTGTGTGTGTGTGTGTGTGTGTGTGTGTGTGTGTGTGTGTGTGTGTGTTTCTTACAGTATAGAGCAAACACTGTGTGTACAATGTGTGAGACTAGAGAAGAACAGTTTTATTTCTTTCCTAAAGAAACACACACACACACTTGAAGCTTACAACTGAATGTCATTGTAAGATGTCCACACCATTTGTACCACGTTCTCTCGATTCAGAGGCGAATCAGAGGCAGTACAGAGCAACTCAACAAATTGAAGTGTGTGTCTGACGTCCAGTTTAAATGCTACCATAAGAGCATCATCATCTGTAAATAAATGGGATGTTACATCTAGCCCATCATGTTAGACATCTCTCCAAACTCAGCTACATTTTAAGATCCTGTTGTGAAAAAGACAGACACGAGGCAAGGCAGAACAGAGTCAAACACCCACCTTTAACATCCTGAAATTCACAAAACTCATGTAGACTAGATTATTACACTCCCATGCTGTTCCCCACTCCCATTACACTCCCTAACCCTAACCCTGTTCCCCACATTCACATGCAAGAGTAAAGACCTGATCCAATGTTCCACAGCCTGTGCAGAAGGACCCACACGGAACAATCCACATCATTATGCTTTATCAGTTAGTCTTTCCTTTTATTTGACCCTTGATCCTTCTTCTATTTTCAGATCCATCAGACGTCAGACTAATAGCCCACATCCCTCACTGTTATTCACTTTCAGGACTTTGAGAGCCAGTTATTTACTAAGTTTGATGTAAGTCACATTCATCTAAAATGTTTAGAATAATGCTGTGTGTTGTGTAAGAACCAGAAATGACTTTTTCTGATGTGAAAATAACAAAAAAATATACAGTTATTTTCCTTATCCAATTAAATTGGTTGGGGGTGTGAGAGAAGTGGGCGGTGTGAGGGGTGTGAGAGGAGTGAGAGGTGTGAGAGGTGTGAGGGGTGTGAGAGGTGTGAGGGGTGTGAGAGGAGTGAGAGGAGTGAGAGGTGTGAGGGGTGTGTGAGGAGTGAGGGGTGTGAGGGGTGTGAGGGGAGTGAGAGTAGTGAGGGGTGTGAGAGGAGTGAGAGGTGTGAGAGGTGTGAGGGGTGTGAGAGGAGTGAGGGGTGTGTGAGGAGTGAGGGGTGTGAGGGGTGTGAGGGGAGTGAGAGTAGTGAGGGGTGTGAGAGGAGTGAGAGGTGTGAGAGGTGTGAGGGGTGTGAGAGGAGTGAGGGGTGTGGGTGGTGTGAGGGGTGTGAGAGGAGTGAGGGGTGTGAGAGGAGTGAGAGGAGTGAGAGGTGTGAGAGGAGTGAGAGGTGTGGGTGGTGTGAGGGGTGTGAGAGGTGTGGGCGGTGTGGGCGGAGCTGCAGTACAGTCAGTAAAGCAGATGGTTCTGTACTGTAGTTACTGCAGCATTTATTTCCTCGCACTTTGTGCAGTAACTCTAGAGATTGTGGTTTTGTCAGTGTGCTGATGTGATATGAGTGAAGGGAAAAGAGGCTCAGATTATTTCTCAGATTATTTCTGATTATTTCTCAGATTATTTCTCAGATTATTTCTGATTATTTCTGATTATTTCTCAGATTATTTCTCAGATTATTTCTGATTATTTCTCAGATTATTTCTCAGATTATTTCTGATTATTTCTCAGATTATTTCTGATTATTTCTGATTATTTCTCAGATTATTTCTGATTATTTCTCAGATTATTTCTCAGATTATTTCTCAGATTATTTCTGGCCCAGATCCAGTTCAGAGTGACGCCCTTCATAAACCTGCTAACCTTCACCCAGTGCAGACAGATGGGGTTTCACACTCCTCCTTCTTACAGCTTTATTAATCAGGAGGGAAATCAGGCTCTAGAGCACATCTCAGTTTAAACCACCTTTAGAACATCGTAAAGACTTTAACTGTCCCATCACTACAGGGTGAAATCACTCAGGAGCAGCAGGAGGTCACACACACACACACACACACACACACACACACACACACACACACACTGGACAATGGACAATGACCCCAAATATACAGCTGATTTCACTAAGAACTGTCAGAGAGACAGAATACAGACAGTGAAAATCCAGTCATACAAACTGGACTCAGCCTGGACTTTGGCCACGCGCATGTGTTTATGTTCATTGTCACGTGTCTGCACCACCCTTGTCTGCTCCTTCCGTCTCTACACCCCTGTTTCCCATCGTCATTACCCTGTCTATATAACTTTACCTCGTTGCCTTCTGCAGCGCAGAATCTACTGTTGTCTTGTCCTGTCTTTAGTCCGTGTCATGTTTAGTGTTCCTTTGTTATTAAATCCTGTTTATTTTGCCATCCTGCGTTTGGGTCAGGTTTGTCCCTAACCCTGGTTTGTCCCTAACCCTAAGTCAGGTTTGTCCCTAACCCTAGGTCAGGTTTGTCCCTAACCCTAACCCTAGGTCTGGGTTGTCCCTAACCCTAGGTCAGGTTTGTCCCTAACCCTAACCCTAGGTCTGGGTTGTCCCTAACCCTAGGTCAGGTTTGTCCCTAACCCTAACCCTAGGTCTGGGTTGTCCCTAACCCTAGGTCAGGTTTGTCCCTAACCCTAACCCTAGGTCTGGGTTGTCCCTAACCCTAGGTCAGGTTTGTCCCTAACCCTAACCCTAGGTCTGGGTTGTCCCTAACCCTAGGTCAGGTTTGTCCCTAACCCTAACCCTAGGTCAGGTTTGTCCCTAACCCTAACCCAGGTTTGTCCCTAACCCTAACCCAGGTTTGTCCCTAACCCAGGTTTGTCCCTAACCCTAACCCTAGGTCAGGTTTGTCCCTAACCCTAACCCAGGTTTGTCCCTAACCCTGGTTTGTCCCTAACCCTAACCCTAGGTCAGGTTTGTCCCTAACCCTAACCCTAGGTCAGGTTTGTCCCTAACCCTAGGTCAGGTTTGACCCTAACCCTAACCCTAGGCCTGGTTTGTCCCGCATTCATGACACAAACATTGTCCTGAATGAATAAAACTATAGCTAATCAATTAGCCATTTATTCACAAAGACACAGCAGACTCCTGAAGTCCTGAAAGCTGTATAACATGTTTATTGTGTCTGACATGTGCAATGTCTACTGTGTAATGTCTGTCTGTCTGTCTGTCTGTCTGTCTGTCTGTCCTGTTGTACAGAGGGGGAAATGGACTGACCATGATGTAGAGCAGTTTGTTCAGTGGCCTCCTGTTCCTCACAGATTCAGCCTGCTAATCCTGATGGCATCACTGGCACCGATGCCCCCCCCCCCCAACACAACACACTAAATGGCCCTCAGCATCACAGATGTTAAAGTTCTCCAGCATTTTAAACATACATTACAAATATCTTTTTAATGTATATAATAAATTGCATATTAATGTATATAAAAATAGCTTTTTAATGTATGACAGTCCCACAAGGTGCTAGTCAGTTACTGGTCATCGTGTCAGACAGGAAGTCCTCTAGTCACACAAGTGTTTGATAGGTAGTCAGCAATGCAAGAGATGTTGATTGATGAGACACCCATTCTAACCAGCTAACATGATTCTCACAGTACCTCAGCTACATCCAGGTAGCAGATAGATGATAGTCCTGTCCAGTGCAGGTATCACCTGTGACCAGATGGGCAAAAACTAGTCTCTCCAACATCTTCATGACATCAGGGCAATCTCTCTGAAGTCACTGAGGCCAGATAGGGTGGTTTCTTAGGTATCGGTTCCAGTCAAATTATTTTCCATCGCACCGGTACCCTTTCATCAGACTTAGGTAGTAGATGTACTTCAGGTTACTCACATACACACACACACACACACACACACACTCACACACACTTTACAGCTGAGTTACTCAGGCTAAAACACACTGCAGTCTCTTTATTGTGTGTGTTTCCTCTGTGTGACTCAGCTACAGTAAACCCCCAGGAGTTGTGCTTTAGTCTGAACCCATATATTTGCAAATCTTGTACACCTGCTACATTTCAACACACTTTCAACACACACAGTTTCATTGTATTTGTGAAGGATATAAATACAGCCAAAAACTGGTGTGTGTGTTTGTGTGTGTGTGTTTGTGTGTGTGTGTTTGTATGAACGTATTGAAGGCTGATCTAGCAGCTTTAATATTTTAGGTAAAGGACAAAAGAACAGTTTCTGTGGTGTGTGGCTTGTTGTATGTGGCGTGTGGTGTGTGGCGTTTGCCGTGTGGCTTGTGGCTTGTGGCTTGTGCCGTGTGGCATGTGGCGTGCGGCGTGTGGGGCTTGTGGCGTGTGGCTTGTGGTGTGTGGCGTGTGTGGCGTGTGGTGTGTGGCGTGTGGTGTGTGTGGCGTGCGGCGTGTGGGGCTTGTGGCGTGTGGCGTGTGTGGCGTGTGGTGTGTGGCGTGTGGTGTGTGTGGCGTGCGGCGTGTGGGGCGTGCGGCGTGTGTGGCGTGTGGTGTGTGTGGCGTGTGGTGTGTGCCGTGTGGTGTGTGTGGCGTGTGGTGTGTGTGGTGTGTGTGGCCTGTGGTGTGTGCCGTGTGTGGTGTGTGTGGTGTGTGCCGTGTGTGGCGTGTGGTGTGTGCCGTGTGTGGCGTGTGCCGTGTGCCGTGTGTGGCGTGTGGTGTGTGTGGCGTGTGGCGTGTGTGGCGTGTGTGGCGTGTGGTGTGTGCCGTGTGTGGCGTGTGGTGTGTGTGGCGTGTGGTGTGTGCCGTGTGTGGCGTGTGGCGTGTGCCGTGTGTGACGTGTGTGGCGTGTGCCGTGTGGCGTGTGTGGCGTGTGGTGTGTGCCGTGTGTGGCGTGTGGTGTGTGCCGTGTGTGGCGTGTGCCGTGTGACGTGTGGTGTGTGCCGTGTGTGGCGTGTGGTGTGTGTGGCGTGTGGTGTGTGCCGTGTGTGGCGTGTGCCGTGTGGTGTGTGGCGTGTGTGGTGTGTGCCGTGTGGCGTGTGTGGTGTGTGCCGTGTGTGGCGTGTGCCGTGTGGCGTGTGTGGCGTGTGGTGTGTGGCGTGTGCCGTGTGGCGTGTGTGGCGTGTGGTGTGTGCCGTGTGTGGCGTGTGTGGCGTGTGGCGTGTGTGGCGTGTGGTGTGTGCCGTGTGTGGCGTGTGGTGTGTGGTGTGTGCCGTGTGTGGCGTGTGGCGTGTGTGGCGTGTGGCGTGTGCCGTGTGTGGCGTGTGTGGTGTGTGGCGTGTGGCGTGTGCCGTGTGTGGCGTGTGTGGTGTGTGCCGTGTGTGAAGTGATAGTGAAGGGAGCTACTGATGTCTGACAAATCTAGGGTGTTTTTCTCAGGATGGTGTAACCATCACTGCCAGATGTTCTGGAGTCATTAATGATGGTGGAGATAAACAGGAGGAGGTCTGGACATTGTTGAAGGGAAGGTAAGGAGTGAGTGTTATGGACAGAGAGAATCTGTCTCTCTTTTATTATCTGTCTTTTCTGTCCATCTCTCAGAAGTCATTCATACTGACAGCCACTTTCTCCAATCCACGTACGTACATGTAATAAGTAATTAGTCTCTATGAGAATTGATCTTTTCACATCAGTATCAGTGCTGTAACTGGGCGTGGTCAGCACATGAGTAAAAGCATCACGGAGACCGAGTCAGAGAACAATGATAACTATTGAGAGATTAAAGCAGATCCTCTGTCTGCTTCTTCGTTATCACAGAGATGATGATGTGAAGCGATAACGATGCTCATTAGGAAATCTGCTCTTTACTGCTGGAAACATTTTAATCTGCAGCTCTGCATTCAACAGCTGAAATAATTTTACTGAAAACATTTTGTGCCCCAGATTTATAACGTCAGTACAGTAAGACAAGTGAGACAAATATCACAGTGGACGCTGTTACTGAGACTTATAGAAGAGCTTCAGAGTCTCGATCAGAAACACATCCTCACACTAGTTCACTCTGTCAGACTAAGAGCTCCATCATTAATGTCTTTATTGGCATTAATTAAAGAATTTTACAGAAAAAGGGCAGAAATAAACCCAAAAATTTATACATTTAATTATAAGAAATGGAGCTGAATACAAAAGATCCTCAGTTTATACCGTTATACTGCAGTCATTGGTTTGGGACACGAAAAAGTGTGACATTAGTCTGTGAGGAATGATGCTGTATAACTCATTTACTGTACCTGTCTGTCTGTCTTTGTCTCCTTCTGTATCTGTCTGTCTGTCTTTGTCTCCTTCTGTATCTGTCTTTGTCTCCTTCTGTACCTGTCTGTCTGTCTTTGTCTCCTTCTGTATCTGTCTTTGTCTCCTTCTGTACCTGTCTGTCTGTCTTTGTCTCCTTCTGTATCTGTCTGTCTTTGTATCTGTCTGTCTGTCTGTCTGTTAATGTTGGGTGTCTGTTATTGTAAGTGCATCATTGTTATACTGATCAAAGTTTTATCTTTATTAATAGCAAGAGGCTTTTCATCGACACACACGTGTTGTGTGTGTGTGTGTGTGTGTGTGTGTGTGTGTGTGTGTGTGTGTGTGAGAGAGAGAGAGAGAGAGAGAGAGAGAGAGAGAGAGAGAGAGAGAGAAATATGAGCACAAACAAATATATGTCCATCATTAATTAGCCAAGAGAGTTAGTGACATCACAAATACATACACATCCACATCATTGGGGGAAGGGGGATGATGATGATGATAATGATGATGATGATGATGTGTTAATAAACATCCGTGTGTAATAATCAAGAACATCACAATGTCTCACAAAGCAGAGCACTTGTCAGATTTCCTGTTACCAAGACAATGACATTAGTTGTATACAACAGTGAAAATCTTTAGTGAGGTCACAGTTAATTAACCAATAAGAACAAACAGCATTATATACGTTTATATATAAAGCCACGCTGGGTAAAAACCTCCAGCTCACCTCGGTACCCTCCTCTGTCCCAATGCTGCTAGTTATCAGCTAAAGCGCCTCCAAGTGGTTGCTTTTTAATGTACCCAGGGTTTGGGCAGATTTGGGGAAAACTGCATTTCCGTACTATGCACCAGGGGCATGTAATAACTTGTAAAAAGATCTTAAATTAGAAACGTGTTTATTGATAAATACATTTAAGGCACATAAAAAATGTGGTAAAGGAGACACGTGGTTGTTTTTCTTGAAGAAGTCCTTGTATTGTGTGATTGTGTATGTTTTTACTGTGTAGTGTTTATGTACGGCTGCTGCTGTACTTTGGCCAGGTCTCTCTTGTAAAAGACATTTTTGATCTCAGTGAGACTTCCTGGTAAAATAAAGGTAAAATAAATAAATAAATAAATAAATAAATAAATAAATAAATAAATAAATAAATGTCTATATGGAGCTTTTAAGAGGAGTTGGACTTTTTATTGTATGTGATTAGTCAGCATAATCCGTCAGGTTCGATCCGGCCAAATGCTGTAAATGTAAATGTTATAGCTGGAGTGTCCTGTCTGCCTGAGACAGAGGACATGTACATTAACTGTCATATTTATAAAGCCCATTTAAAATCCGCCCGAGCTGGACAAAGTGCTGTACATAGAGATAACAGAAAAGTGATGTGTTCTGATGTTAAAGGGGATAATCACTGCAAACTAACTGTTAATCAGCGCCGTATTCCTGCTGCGTCGGTGTATAAACAGATTGTATGTGGAATAAGAAGACAAAGGAAAATGGACAGAAGACAAATTTCCTTCTTTTAAAATTTCATATTTTGCTAATGATTAAAACTGATTCACTGAAACATCCAAAACACTAAGCAATAATGTCAGTATGAGTAAATTAGACAGCTTACAGTCTACACACAATAAATGTATACACTTACTTTGTCTATATAAATATATATATGTACTTATATATAACAACTTTTACAAATAGCAGACGTAATGGTCCTGGACCAGGTCTCCAGAATACACGAGTGGCTAAATAAACAGTCTCTGAACTGGACCTGATCTTCTGTACAGAATATGAAGTGTTATTTTAGCTGGAAATAAAACTAAACTATTCTAAATGTTCTGAATTCTGCAGCTTCTTTCTCAAGCACAGGTTTGTCCAGCTCATGTGGTGTTAAAGCAAGTAACAAAGGTTCTACGGCTGAAAAGGTTCTGATGATCAACGTGCATCAGTCACTGCAATTCTGAGCCATCAGACCGCCGGTCACTGGGTTTATTCTTGTTTTGTAACGGTTCGAACTCCCCACAAAAGTATGTGATGATGTCATCTGTGCACGAGACGGTTTTACATCATGTGTAACACGTCATAGTGTTATTTTGAGTGTGTGTTTGTCTGTAACTCCAACTGCTTCTGTCACAATGCTGTTGATTTGTGTAGTCATGGCTGCCATGGATTTCTTGTCATTTTCTCTGTGTGTCTTTGCAGAGTTACAACCTTTGTCATTCCCATAATGATCCCAGCTGGACATCGTCATTACTCGTTATTCTGAAATACCACTGGTGTGTAAAGTGGAGCTGTGTGTGATTAAAATGTCTTATCACTTGTGCATACGCATACACACACACACACACACACACACACACACACACACACAGAGTCATCACAAGCACCCCAAGCTCATCACCCCCTTCTCTCTCTCTCTCACACACACACACACACACACACACACACACACACACACACACACACACACACAGTCATCGCAAACACCCCAAGCTCATCACCCCCTTCTCTCTCTCTCTCACACACACACACACACACACACACAGTCATCACAAACACCCCAAGCTCATCACCCCCTTCTCTCTCTCTCTCTCTCTCTCTCCCTCCCTCTCTCTTTCACACACACACACACACACACACACAAACACACACACACACACACACACACACCACAGTCATCACGAACACCACCCCAGCTCATCACCAACCCCTTCTCTCTCTCTCATAAATCTCACATCCTCTCATCTCTCTCCATCACTCTAGTCTCTCTCTCTCTCTCTCTCTCTCTCTCTCTCCCTCCCTCTCTCTTTCACACACACACACACACACACACACACACACACACACACAAACACACATACACTCACTCACACACTCACACACATTCCTGTATAGATGTGTCTATTAATGTGTACTGTGAAATTTAAGGGTTAAATCAGTAAATCTCTGACTGGTTAAAACTGCTCATGTTTTTTTTATAAACACAAACACTTTCCTTTACACCATTATACACAACTCTCAGTTCTTTTTAGTATACATCTTCTGAGCTCCCTCTTGTTCTTGTTATTTATCATGGATCCCATTTCTCCCCTGGGAGATGTGAGACACGAGCAGCAGGTGAGCAGATGTTCATGTAGATGGGTTATGAGGTCACTTCCTGTTTCTGCCCTGATTACACAGGAAACCTTTCTTCTGCTGATGCTGCAGTTTAATAAGCAGCTCAGATGAAAAATTCCTCACCAGTCTGTAGGACGTGTAAACACACATCCTATAACATAATATTGTTCAATTTAATTCAATTCAGTTTATTTCTATATCACTTTTAACAATTTCCCATTGTCTCAAAGCAGCTTTACAGAAGTGTGGAAACAGAAGAGAGAGAAAAGGAAATACACATATACTAAATACATACATATATGACTGACCATGAGGATCAATCCCTGGCAGGGTGACCACCGGGTGACGAGACTCCAACCGGGGGCAGAACATCAGGATTGACAAAGTAGCTCGTAAGAAGTGATGATCAGGGTAGGAGTGGCATTTATAGCTCGACAAAGAGAGAGAAATCGGGTTATGTGTTTTATGTATAAAATGACGTGCAAAGTTCAGACAGGGACTCTGGCAAGACTAGCGATGACAGCATAACTAAAAGGCTAAGGAATAACTTTGTTTACTCCTTTAACCAAGAAAAGCTATTCATAAAAAGCTAAACTAAACAAATGTAAACAAATATTAGAAGACTAGTTACATGGGAGCTAAACCATTAAATAAAATTTATTTGTATAGCGCTTTTAACAATTCACATTGTCTCAAAACTTCACAGAACTCGGAAGAATAGGCACAGAGACGGGATTAGAGCAAGCAGTGTTGTGGTTTTATTTTACTTCAATTTACTAGTGCAATTTTAGTGCAGCATAAAGTCAGTGATAAAGAGAAAAATATATAGTTCCTTCCTTTAAGGGGTTGTAGGGGCACTTGGGCAGAAATCCAGGCTCCAACCCTAGGCAGCAGAAGGGTTAAGCAGTCCTTTCCAGGAGCGTACTGTAGGCTCAGCAGGCAATGTGAAGTCCTGGATCAGATGGAGGTTTGTGAAAAAACAATATGAAAGAGATAATGTCCAGTAGTTCCTCAGGCCCCTTCACCTCTCAGTAGTAGTGATGGCCGGTTCCTGAACGAATCCTTCTTTTTAGTGAACTGGATGAACCGGTTCACCAAATCGGACTGATTCACCAAATCATGCTTTTTTTGTAAGTTTTTGTAAGTTGATGAAGATTAATTTATTAACTTTATATCTTTAAGACATGTAAAACATCCACGTTTGCACATCGATGCCTGTACTCGGTGTTTTAGTTGCAGAACTTCAATGTAAGAAACGAATTCAACTAAAGTTATGATTACAAAGAACTTTTCAAATGTGTTAAATTGATTGTATTAATATCTGCGGCAGCGGCGGCACGAAGGAATTTACGTCATGATGTCAGGACATAAAAGAACTGGTGAACTGGATTAGGGGTCCGTTAAAACGAACTGTTCAAAAGAACCGGTTCACGGAAAATAATCAATAATCACACAAAGGTCTTTTTGATGCTTCACATGATGTAATAAAAAAACACCCAGAGTTCCTCTGTAATCAGAAAGCTTACTTCTGACTGCTTGTGGTCCTGGTACAAGAACTTCTGTGTGTCAGAATTAAACAGGAGGAAGTTAGTAAGTGTCCACTGTCCGATGTCCTTCACACAATCTTATTCAGTCTTATTAAGCTGTGACTCACATCTGACTGAGCTGAAACATATAGCTGTGTGTCATCAGCATAAAAGGTGAAGCTAATACCATGTTTACAAATAATTGCACCAAGGGGTAGCAAATATAGGGGAAAAATCAATGGGCCTAAAACAGAACCTTCCGGAACACAGAACATTACCTTAGTTTGTTTAGTCACCATTTATCTGTACAAACTGATAGAGATCAGTCAAATAAACCCTGATCCAGGAGAGAGCTGCCCCTTTAACACCAACAACATGTTTTAACCCATCAAGTAGTACAGAATGGTCAGTGGTATCAAAAGCTGCACTGAGAAGTAACACCAGTAAAGAGACACGACCCTGATCTGAGACCAGTAACAGGTCATTTACCACTTTAACCAGCGCCGTCTCTGTGATGAGGCCGAAATCCTGACTGATACAGCCACAAACAAATATAGACCACCTGATACAGCAGCGTATTTGTTCATTTAAAGTCAGCTCTTGGCAGTCTGCTCCCTGACAATGAAACTGAGCTATTTAAGTATCAGCTCCTTCTAGATTATTGTCAAATATACAGTATGTTCTTTGCATATCCCATCTTTAACTTCAGCAGAACTTCAACACTAGACTGTCTCTGGTCATGATGTCAAGAACGTCATGGGGTCTCTGTTTCCTATAGAGTACACTCAATATAGAATTAGTTTAAACTAATCATAGGATTTCACACTGATCACACCCATTAAAGCTGTATACCCAACTAGACGGCTAGCAGCAATCGATACTCGGCTAGAATGGGTGCCACATGATTCAATACACCATCTACAGCAAAAGTACCAGCTTCAGCAAATCCAATACATTTTGTTTATCACTCAAAAATAAATGTAATATTAGTATAGATAAGGTGGCACCTAAACAGGTAATTAAAGAAGAATTATTTGGGGAGCTGGTTAAAGATGGCATTTTGCTTGCACCAGATGAGGAGGGCGTTGAAACAAAAAGATGTGAGGCTCCGTATATTAGCAAGGGATGGTGAGCAGCATGGTCATGAGATGGAGGTTTTGGGATTTGGGTAGACCTATTCCATCAACACTTGTTAGACCATCGGATACATCTGCTGTAACACCAATAAGGGATGCTCTCAGATTCATAGTTCTTCTGATTCACTTTCCCAGTCACAATCTGAATTTGACGTTTGCAAAAATGTTAGACTCATTCCACCATTTTGAGAGACTGAAGTGAACTCCTATTTTGTAGCATTTGAGCCTGTTGTTGCCAAATTGGTGTGGCCAAAGTATCTGTCAGGTAAAGTGCATTGCCTATTGAACAATCTTTAAAATATTGTGCAGTAAAAATGGCTGTGTTGCGAGCATATGAACTGGTTCAAGCCCTAACTGAAACTGGTGTAATAGCAGATGAATTTGTGTTGACACATCGTAAAGTGTTTACTACCATGTGACAGTCAAAAGGTCAGGAGTCTTTTGGAGACACCAGATTCTTGTCAGTCTTCTGTCCATTCTGAAAAAACAGAAGGTGTTGCAGCTAGAAGTAAATTTAGGATCATAAGCTGTTTGAGAGCAAGAGGCTCTGTTTTTATTGTCTTTATCCAAGCCACTTAATTTTGGAGTGCAAGGACCGCATGGAAACAGATAAATTCCAATCCTAAGCCTAAGAAAGTAGCTGTAGTTCAATCATAGGCTGAGGTAAATGATTTGAATGCTGCTGCTTATCTACCTTTTCTCTCTTTTGGATCAGTTTCTCTTTCACCTAATTCTGAGACACAGCAAATGAGGATTTTGAGAGACACGGGGCCACGGGGCCACACGGTAGACAAACCTAGTGTTGATGACTTGCCTGATCGTTCTACCAAATTCTCAGCTGCATTTCCTGCCTGTGTTCATGCAAAGTCAAAAAAATTGAGAATACTGTTGACCTGTCTGATACTGTCGTTTCTCAACCTGTGAGCTGAGTGTTCTACCTGAGATGGCTCCAGAACTGAATCGAGTTCACACATCTGTCTTTAAAGGTTAGCCAGGAGGAATTGATTGCTGCTCAGACTTTCGTCCTGCTTTAGTTTCTTGCATGGATGCTGTGGTGGACATTATGATGGAAGCCTCAATGTTGTGATTGGAGTTGGCAAGAGGTTCACCAAATTGTTTTACCTTTTGGGTATCATTCAAAAGTGTCACAATTAGCTCACGAGAATCCTTTATCAGGTCACTTTTGTGTGACCTTTTTTATGTCCTTTGTGTCCAAATTTGTGTGTTCCTGTCCTACTTGTCAATTTACAGGAAATCCTAACAAATTGTTCCACCAGTTCCACTTAAATCAATGAGTAAGCAGTTAATTATTGACTGTTTAAGGCCTTTACCCAAGTTAAAGTCGGGTCACAAGTATGTAACTGTATTTTGTGCTGCGACTCATAATCCTTTAGCAGCTCCTCTTTGTACTGAGTAAAGATAAGATCATCTTTATTGATACCACATTGGGCAAATTCACTTATCACAGCAGCTTACAGACGGTCTCGTAAAGCAAGAACTGTTGTCCAAAATCTTGTTAAGTTTTGCTCCATATTTGGCTTGCCAAAGGTAATAGACTCAGATCGGGGCACTAATTTTACATAAAAAGTGTTTTCACAGATAAATGATTTGGGTATAAAGCACCACTTAACCACTCAGAGTCCCAGGGTGCACTGGAGTGATTCCACCAGACTCTTAAGTTGAACAGTAGCTGAGAGATCTTTTGTTTTTTGTCTACTTCAATAAAAAGATGCAGGATATTTGTTGGCACCTCAAGTAGTAAATACCCCAGCAGGGGGCAGAGCATTTTCTTACAGAACCCCACAGTTATGGAACAGCCTTCCAGGTTCGGGACTCAGTCTCAGTGCATAAGTCCAGGCTAAAAACACGTTTGTTTAGTCTAAATTTTAGTCTAGATTTCCATAGCTTTTCCCAGGTCTGCCTTTTAGTTATGCTGTCATAGATCGTTTTGCTGGAGTCCCTGTGTGCACTTTGCACGTAATGTACATTACATGATGATAATCATACCCTCTCTCTCTCTCTCTGCCTCTCTCTTCCTGTCGAGCTATACATGCCTCCCCCGAGCTCCCACTGTTCTAAGTTCCTAGTCTGATCGCTTTTCTTCCAAACCTTCTTTGTCAATCCTGACTTTATACCTGTGGTGGAGTCTCTTGGTCTGGTGGTCACTCTGCCAGGGATTGATCTGCATGGATCCGGTACACAGGCAGACAGGGTAATACAGGACGGCAAAACACAGAAACAATAAACAAACCGAGTCAAACCAGGCAGGGCAGAACAGGAACAAGGCTGGATGAATCACAGAGCAAGCTGAGAAAACCATCTGGTAAGGGACCATGTGAAAGCAGCGTCCTTTTATAGTGCCTGACACCTAAAATGGCCGCCGCCCTGGAAGTGCAAATCCAAGATGGTCGCCGACCTGGAAATAGTGCCGCAAACCAGGAAGTGCTGACAAAATGTGCTATACAAATAAATGTAATTTTATTTAAAAAATCTCCCAGCAGGTTAAGATGGTACACCAGAGGCATTACCTTCCTCAAGCAGAACATGCACATCTCCCTAAAAACCTACTGACCAGCTTCTACCATCAACAATAGAGAGAAGGTTGATCTGCTGCTGCACAGTGTGGTTCTCCGGCTTTATGGAACAGAAAGGGTAGTAAGGGCAGCTGAGCATGTCATAGGGACATCTCTGCCCATATTCAGTGACAACTACAGTGGCTGACTTCAAAAGAAGGACAAATGCATCTCAAACATGCAGATCTCCACTTTACATCTGGAAGAAGATACAGAGCCATGACATGAAAAACAACTGAAAAGTAGCTTCTAGTCAAATGCATAAATGCAGCCCATTTCCAATAAGCACTCATGCAATAATCCCCTAACTATAATAATACTCTACATAATACAACACTACTGCATTATTACTCCACTTGCACTAATGCATTGCAGTACATCAGTTTATTCATAAGTACATTACCTTGTATATATGTCCGTGTCTGTTCATAATGTTTACCTGTCATGTATATAATGTTTATAAACCTGAAAACATCACAAGTTACAAAGCTACTAAACAGTTTTTCATTTTTTAACAATAAATATCTATTCTATTCTATTCTATTCTATTCTATTCTATTACAGCATCATATTATGGACAAAACCAAGCTCTCAGATCTGTGGTAGAAAGATGATTTTTAATTTGCAGCCTAAAAACATAATGTTCACATGTCTCTCTCTCTGTGTGTATAAACTGAATTGTTGTATATAGTATTATGTACATATTTTATATCAATTTATTTTTATATCAATATTTGTATTTATTAAGGTAAATAAAAATGTGTTGCCATGGATTTATTTCCTGTTTATTAGACAGTGACATATTTTCTCATTGTGAACAGTAGCATCATGTCACTAATGCACTATATCATTGGCATGGGTTCAGCATCACCCTGTGATTTAACACCGGTTTCTAAACTTAATGTGTTTATGGCTAATTAAAATAGTTTGAGTCCATTTTCCCATCAGTCATGTGCTTACAGCTGGACAGATACACACTCACTGACATTATTGTGATTCATAACTGTGAATGTCTCAATACGTATGATCTGTATGAGATATGTATGAGATATGTATGAGATATGTATGAGATATGTATGTATGAGACAAGTATGATGTCAAATTTGAAGTTATTCTGCTCTAAATTTGAACTCTTGAGAATGAATGATGAAGTTGGATGAGAGGAGAGAATGAAGGGGAATGAAGATGAAAAAAGGATAATTTCACCTTTATATCCTGAATTTCTTTCTTTCTGTAAAGCAGTTTGTGCTAATGTAATAAAAGCAATTTACAAGTGATTAAATTAAATCACTAATCACACCCTAACATCACACACACGATGTCTTTTATTATTATTAATGTTGGTGTCAGTTTTTGATCAAATTAAATGTATTTAATCTAAAATGTATTTAATCTTTTTGTATTTAATCTGTTTGTATTTAATCTGTTTGTATTTAATCTGCCCGAATCCACAGCAATACAGTGATGATAAAATGACTTGATTTGAAGTGTCAGCAGTCAACGACAGTAATAAAACTATAATATTAAGATTAGTCTGGACAGGTTTACTCTGCCTCTCTCTTACTTTCTATCTGTCTGTCTCTCTCTATCTAAAATCCCCTCTGCAGCTCTGTGAGATCTGTAATTAAATCCCATCGTGAGAATTCAGATTAAACTTTGTCTGAATGTCTGTGGTGGACGGCCGACCTCGCTCTGTCTCCATGTCCATCATAGCATGGTGAGTTAATTCAGTGTAATGTAGGTCACTAATGTAGAATCCCCACTCGTTAGACTTACCATTCATTAAACAGAGAAACATCAGAGAGGAAAAGGAAATAGCGCTGATGATGGATACCTGTGCGTCCTCCGTCATCCATTATTGAACAGGTCATTGAGCACTAATCTGTCACACTCCTGCAGAGAGCGTGGGGTCGCACAGAGTTTAACTGCCTCTGAATACACACAGGCTGTGTCTCTAACCACACACTGTGACCTGATTCTTCAAGTGTGCACTATGTGGTCATTTAGAGCAGATGTGGAAGTGCACATTCAGGCTCATTCAGAGACTCTGTCTCCATTACACTGAACATTTACAATGTTGAATTTTGCAGAGCTTCTTCATTAATAAGAGCTGAGCAACTGAGCACAACTGAGACATGAATCTCAATAAAAAAGTAATAGAGTTGTTATATACAGAACATATTCACCCCAAATGAGTATTTCTCTGTTTGCTGTATTTCAACATTAAATTGCATTAAATAAGGACGGACACAAGAAGTAGCTTTTCAAAAACATTTAAAATGTCAGACATGAAAATTAAAACCTAAACCCTACTTGATGTGTGTCAGGGGCAGCGAAAGGGACCCAAATGCTGGACCAAAGGGAACAGTTTTAAAACGTGAAGAGGAAAAAACACACAATCCAAAGCTAGCACAGCACTCAAGATCAGACAGTCAAAGTCTTAGAAAATATAGAGACCATGTGCAGGTTACCAGAGTCCACAAAACAGTACTCACTGAACAGGAAGAACACAATAGCAGTGCTCACAAACAGTAATCCACTGAGCAGAGTTCAACAAAGTTCATTCACAGCTATCCACAGAGCAAGAACAATAATTCCAAGGAGTTCATCCAAGAGGAATATCCAAAAACTGCAGTGGCAGAGAACGGGCAGAGAGGAGAACAGTAACAGGTAAAATCCATGAAAAAACTCACACAACCAGGACGAGACATAAAGGTGACAAACTGAAACAGGCAGAGGTCAAAACGAGGAAATACTTTAGCATAAACTGGCAGGATGACTCACAGGGCACAAGAGAGACTAGAGAGACCATCTGGTGAAGAACACAATGCTTATGGAATGTTTATACAGTGCAGGCTTGTATAATAGTGCTGACATCCCGGAAGTGAAAAACCAAACATGGCCACCGACTCTGCAGTGACGTCACTGGAACTGGAAGTGACCCTCACAAGCTCTTGGGGGGGTCGTTGTGTAGGGGAATAAATTAGAAAAATCTGAAACCTGCACATTTTCTCTCATGCCACAATGCAATATTTCTCCAACTCTGTTAGATTTAAGATTCATGATTCAAGATTTTTATGCACTTAAGTACAATGAAATACTTGTTGTGTTTTTACCTTATAGGAACAGAGGCTAGAAGGGCAACAAACATTAAAATACTACAAAAACAGTTTACAATGTAAGAGAACCTGCTGTCAGCGCATTCCACTGGATTTCCAGTTTGAGGTGCTCATTGGTGACGTCACTTCCCAGTTTCCCAAGTGAAGGATGAACTCACCGCATGTGAATTTCCCTATAAGCTTGATGACCAGATTTGTCTGGCAACCCGGATCAATCGCCGAATCCCTGATCGACGTAAGGCGGGACACCTGCCCCCTCCTGGCAGCCCATGAACCTGTATGTCAAGCCTTGCTCAGCACCTGGCCGATCACACTTCTATTTCCCCAACCCATGGAGATGGTTGTCACCGCCTGTCGAGTAGGGTTAGGGTTAGCTTTAACCCTAACCCTGACCCTAACCCTAACTCGTCTCGCTGGGCCAACGATCTTTGTCTGTACTGTGGCGAGGCAGGGCACTTCACCATCTCCTATCCAGCAAAAGGCGATTGACTCAACTCGTGGTCAAGGTTGATGTATCTGATTCCGGTGTCAGAGCCGGTTTATCTCAGAGGGACCCCAAGAACAATAAGCTTCACCTTTTATGCATTCTTTTCTCGTTGTCTCACCCCTTACGAACAGAACTACACCATTGGCAAACGTGAGTTCCTGGCTGTCAAACTCACCCTGGAGGAATGGCGTCACTGGCTGGATGGGATTGAACAAATTCTTCTGGTCTGGATGGACCACAAGAACCTCAAGTACCTTCAGACAGCCAAGAGGCTGAAACCCTGAGAGGCTTGTTGGGCTCTCTTCTTTGGGAGGTTCAACTTTGCTCAGTCCTACCGGCTGGGAACTAAGAATGGAAGTTCTGATGCTCTCTCTCATCAGTTTTTCCATCGAGGCCGCCAGTGAACATGTTCTTGTACTGTCCGTCACCATTCAGGCCCTCCGGCTGTGTGTAGAAAGAGGGTAAACTCTAGGTTCCAGATTACCTCTGGTCCCAAATTCTCCAGTGGTGTCACAATTCCCAGCTCTTCTGCCACCACAGTTTCCCTCTGACCTTATCGGTTCTCCAGCAATGGTTCTGGTGGCCCTCAGTCAGATGTGACGCTCTGAAAATAGTTAAGTAAACACCATAGTATTTAAGGTTAATCAAAAATAAAGTAATCATTCAGGAAACAGGGTAGGGTACGAAAAGGAACAGGTTTATTAAGAATGGTCTAATCGAGATAAATGTAAGAACAACCAGGGGAAGGGGATCTGGCAGCAGCAGGGGAGGTGGACTGAGAGACAGGAGAAGGTGTGGAGGGAGGAAGAATTAGAGGATAATGGGTCTGGACTAGGAGGAGAAAGAGGAGGGGGAGATGGGAAAGCATAGGGAGATGCAGGGTTGACTGAATTGTTTGCCGTGAGTTTTCGTGCCGGTCGTATGTGTTTGCTTGGCTGAATATTTTGATTATCTTTGAGTTTATACTTTAACTCCTTACTATTTACAAAGGGTGAACACACTGGCAATAGCAATAGCATCTTAAGAGTAAAATTCTTGCTCTAAATACTTTCTGATATAGCTAACATTTTATTTGTTTTCCTGAGCGTCCGCTTTTAGCTGGTTAGCCCGCTAGCATCACTAGCCTGCTAGCCCGGTTACTGCTAGTTCTCCACACCTTCTCACACCAATTATCTCTTGTTCCTTGTGTGTCTGCCTTTGAGTGCAAGTGAGGACATGTTTGAGTGGTGGAACTGGAGCTGGTGGCCATGGAGAAGCAGATCCTACATGTGATGCAGGCCCAGCTGCAGGAGCAGAAAGCCACGCTGGAAGCTTCCCGGTCGTTCACTCATCTGTCTCAGGTAAATTCCTGGCACGAAATTAGTACTCCCTCCACCTCCACTCCGTGTATTTATTTGTCCTGCCGAGGTGTTGTTCACTCCAGCACCAGGGAACCACGGACCCTGGGTGCAGCAGCAGCGGAAGACTCTGCCCCGTTACCAACACCGGTCTTCGAGATCCCCGACTGGAACCGCTTTGCCCCATTTGCGAGACGAAATACAACGCTGTGATCATCAGAGACTCCATTGTCCACCACATCCGTGCTACTGTGGCTAAAGGTAAGGCTCGCACTCAATGTTCACCTGGTGCTCGTGTTCTTGATGTCGCTGCACAGATACCTGGGATCCTGACCAAGAACACCGGAGCTGTGATTCTTCATGCCGGCACAAACGACACCAACCTGAGGCAGTCGGAGATCCCGTAGAGAAGGGGTATTCTTTTAAAATTCAAAGAGGTCCAGTTACTAAAATTTCCTCCCAGCAAAGGTCTGAATCTTATATTGTCACATAAAATAGTGTACCTCATGTTAATAAACTCAATAACACACATTTCTATATAATTTAGTGTTAAATTCCAAGTGTTTTCAGGCTGAACTTGTCTGGCACTTGGATGTAAAACAATCCTGTAGTTGTCTTTACTACATGTCAAGTAACAGACAACAGACACTGAATTTCTTCTGAATAAAATAAATATAATTACTGAATAAAATTACTACCAGTTAATTATGGGGTCCCTCAAGGATCAGTTCTAGGACCTCTGCTTTTCTCTATATACATGCTTCCATTAGGGAACATTATTAGAAGACATGGTATTAGTTTCCATTGTTATGCTGATGACACACAGTTATATATCTCATCAAAACCAGATGGAATAGCCACAGTGTCCAAATTAACTCAATGCCTTAGAGAGATAAAAGACTGGATGAGCTGCAACTTTCTATTGTTAAACTCCGATAAGACAGAAATACTACTCATAGGTCCAAAAACCAGTGCACATAAACTCTCACAACTTAACTCCCATTTAGAGGGATGTACTGTTACAAGTAGCTCGACAGTGAAAGACCTGGTGTTTATTAGACAGTAACTTGTCTTTTAAAAATCATATCGCCCATACTACCAAAACAGCCTTCTTCCACCTTAGAAATATCACCAAGCTGAGAAACATCCTGTCTGTATCTGATGCTGAGAAGCTAGTTGATGCCTTCATGACCTCTAGACTGGACTATTGTAATGCATTACTAGGTGGTTGTCCTGCATCTTTAATAAATAGGTTACAGTTAGTCCAAAATGCAGCTGCCAGAGTTCTCACTAGGACAAGAAAGTATGACCTTTAACCCCAATGTTATCATCTCTACACTGGCTACCTGTTAAGTTTAGAATTGACTACAAACTGCTGCTACTTACGTACAAGGCTCTTAATGGTTTAGCTCCCATGTATCTAACTAGTCTTCTAACACGTTACAATCCTTCACGCTCTCTGAGATCACAAAACTCAGGACTTCTGCTAGTTCCCAGAATATCTAAGTCTACTAAAGGTGGTAGAGCGTTTTCTTATTTAGCTCCCAAACTTTGGAATAGTCTTCCTGATAGTGTTCGGGGCTCAGACACACTTTCCCAGTTTAAATGTAGATTAAAAACTCATCTCTTCAGTCAGGCGTACACATAATACATCCCATAATATCATGCACCAGTACATCAGACCAGCACATTTTTTGAACAGCAGATATGTTAATCCCTTTCCACTGCTTCTCTCTTTGTACCCATCCCGAGGCATCCAGACACTGTACCAGCTCCCAACGTCCTCTGTGGGACGAAGCCTTTGGACGTCCACTGAGCCGAGGCCGACTCTAAGAATCCTGAGACATCTCCAGTTAGACTCTGTGGTACTCAGGAGATCAGAAGTCCTTGAACCTCACACCAATACAACATTTAACTGACTGTATATTACAATCACACCCCCAGTGTCACCCATATGAGGATGGGTTCCCCCTTGAGTCCGGTTCCTCTCAAGGTTTCTTCCTTTACCAATTTAAGGCAGTTTTTCCTCGCTACTGCTGCCTGAGTCACCTCAGACTTGCTCATAGGGAAATAAATACATACACACTGTGAACTATATACAACTAATAATAACCTAGAATTTTCATTCTGTTAATTCTTATTTCTTTTATTATTCGTTATTTCCTTTATCATTAATTATGTTTACCTTCTGCTCTATGTTTATGTTCTGTAAAGCTGCTTTACAAATAAACTTGTATTGAATTGAATTGAATTGAATAAATAAAGTACAAACAC
>NC_062518.1:62500-75000 GCF_022655615.1 Tachysurus fulvidraco
CCGTTACCGTTACTGTTACTGTTACTGTTACCGTTACTGTTACCGTTACCGTTACTGTTACTGTTACTGTTACCGTTACTGTTACTGTTACTGTTAGTGTTACTGTTACTGTTAGTGTTACTGTTACCGTTACTGTTACTGTTACCGTTACTGTTACTGTTACTGTTACCGTTACTGTTACTGTTACCGTTACTGTTACTGTTACCGTTACCGTTACTGTTACTGTTAGTGTTACTGTTACTGTTACCGTTACTGTTAGTGTTACTGTTACCGTTACTGTTACTGTTACCGTTACCGTTACTGTTACTGTTAGTGTTACTGTTACCGTTACTGTTACTGTTACTGTTACCGTTACTGTTACCGTTACTGTTACTGTTAGTGTTACTGTTACCGTTACTGTTACCGTTACTGTTACTGTTACCGTTACCGTTACTGTTAGTGTTAGTGTTACTGTTACTGTTAGTTTTACTGTTACTGTTACTGTTACTGTTAGTGTTACTGTTAGTGTTACTGTTACTGTTACCGTTACTGTTACTGTTACTGTTAGTGTTACTGTTAGTGTTACTGTTACTGTTACCGTTACTGTTACTGTTAGTGTTACTGTTAGTGTTACTGTTACTGTTACCGTTACTGTTACTGTTACTGTTAGTTTTACTGTTACTGTTACTGTTACTGTTAGTGTTAGTGTTACTGTTACTGTTACTGTTAGTGTTACTGTTACTGTTACTGTTAGTGTTACTGTTACTGTTACCGTTACCGTTACTGTTACTGTTACTGTTACTGTTAGTTTTACTGTTACTGTTACTGTTACTGTTAGTGTTACTGTTAGTGTTACTGTTACTGTTACCGTTACTGTTACTGTTAGTTTTACTGTTACTGTTACTGTTACTGTTAGTGTTAGTGTTAGTGTTACTGTTACTGTTAGTGTTACTGTTAGTGTTACTGTTACCGTTACTGTTAGTGTTACTGTTACCGTTACTGTTAGTGTTAGTGTTACTGTTACTGTTACTGTTACTGTTACTGTTACCGTTACTGTTACCGTTACTGTTACCGTTACTGTTACCATTACCGTTACTGTTACCGTTACTGTTACCATTACCGTTATTGTTACCGTTACTGTTACCATTACTGTTACTGTTGCCATTACCGTTACTGTTACCATTGCCTTTACTGTTACTGTTACTGTTACCGTTACTGTTACTGTTAGTGTTACTGTTACCGTTACTGTTAGTGTTACTGTTAGTGTTACTGTTACTGTTAGTGTTACTGTTACTGTTACTGTTAGTGTTACTGTTAGTGTTACCGTTACTGTTAGTGTTACTGTTACTGTTAGTGTTAGTGTTACTGTTACTGTTAGTGTTACTGTTACTGTTAGTGTTACTGTTACTGTTACTGTTACCGTTACTGTTACTGTTACCATTACAGTTATTGTTACCGTTACTGTTACTGTTAGTGTTACCGTTACTGTTACTGTTACCGTTACCGTTACTGTTACCGTTACTGTTACTGTTACCATTACCGTTAGTGTTACTGTTACCGTTACTGTTACCGTTACTGTTACTGTTAGTGTTACTGTTAGTGTTACTGTTAGTGTTACTGTTACTGTTAGTGTTACTGTTACTGTTAGTGTTACTGTTAGTGTTACTGTTACTGTTACTGTTAGTGTTACTGTTACTGTTAGTGTTACTGTTAGTGTTACTGTTAGTGTTACTGTTAGTGTTACCGTTACTGTTAGTGTTACTGTTACTGTTAGTGTTAGTGTTACTGTTAGTGTTAGTGTTACTGTTACTGTTACCGTTACTGTTACTGTTACCGTTACTGTTACTGTTACCATTACCGTTATTGTTACCGTTACTGTTACTGTTAGTGTTACCGTTACTGTTACTGTTACCGTTACTGTTACCATTACCGTTATTGTTACCGTTACTGTTACTGTTACTGTTACCGTTACTGTTACCGTTACCGTTACTGTTACTGTTACCGTTACTGTTACCGTTACTGTTACCATTACCGTTACTGTTACCGTTACTGTTACCATTACCGTTATTGTTACCGTTACTGTTACCATTACTGTTACTGTTGCCATTACCGTTACTGTTACCATTGCCTTTACTGTTACTGTTACTGTTACCGTTACTGTTACCGTTACTGTTACCATTACTGTTACCGTTACTGTTACTGTTACCGTTATTGTTACTGTTACTGTTACCGTTACCGTTACTGTTACTATACGGTGCATTTGTCTGTTACTTTATTAAATGAACTCATTTTAGCTGAAGCGTAGCCTACAGTCTGACCTGTTTACAGCAGCGACACAGTGTAGGACTGGTGGATGCCGACCTGTAAACACAAACCCTGGTACAATAATAAAACTAAAGAGATGGTTGTTGACTTCAGGAAGCACAGAGCGACCATTCTCCACTGAACACTGAAGGATCCTTCATGGAGGTCATAAAGAGCACCAAAACCCTTTGTGTTCATATGGCAGAGAGCTTCACCTGGTCACTCAACACCAGATCCATCAGTAAGAAAGCCCAGCAGCATCTCTCTTTCCTTCAACAGATAAGAAAGGCACACCCCCCTCCCCCCATCCTGACGACATTTTACAGATAACCATTGAGAACATCCTGAGCAGCTGCATCACTGTCCAAGCCATCAGACTCCCCAGCAAACAGAACTGAACTGTACCAAGCTGGCACACACTGTGTGTGTGTGTGTGTGTGTGTGTGTGTGTGTGTGTGTGTGTGTGTGTGTGTCTACAAAATGAATTTCTAACAGAATGTGATGTTACTGTTTCCTCATGAGTATAATGATGAAAACATAATAAACTTAATTTACTTTAATTATTTCCTCCTTGTTCCTATTTTAATAATAACTGTGTGATCAGGTCACATGACTCTGTTCGCTAATGAAACTTTGTTCCAAACGTTGAATTCTGATTTAAAAATAAATTCTTTATTCAGTGTACAATGTTGGTGCTGCTTACTTGTGTTGGGTAAACGCTAACCCTCTTCATCACAGAGTCTTCCTCAGAAGTCCTGGAGCACTAGGACCCTGCAGCTATACTGTTCCACATACACTTAATCACCTAAACACTGCAGTGTGTTCTGAGGAGGTGAAGCTGTACCTGTGTGTGTGTGTGTGAGAGAGAGAGAGAGAGAGAGAGAGAGAGAGAGAGAGAGAAAGAGAGAGATGAGCGTCTCTGCAGAGTGTGAAATCAAAATGAAGTTTAATTTACTGTGAGTGAGATTTTAATTAAGCGAGCACATCTGCCACAGCTGTATGAGTTAATGTCTCTGAGTGTCCTCCACCAGCATCACCACCTCACTGTACACTGTTTGTGTCCCTGATCTGTCAAGAGCAAAACAAATCAGATTTGAATTTGAAAGTTTCATTTCTCCGATTCAACAAATTCAATTAACAAAAAAAAAGAAAAGTGATAAAACAGTGTGATGTTTGGTAACAGAACCGATTAGAACTGCACTGAACCTGCTTTTATTTTATTCATCTAAATATTAAATAAATAAATATTCAGATAAAAAAGCTCACACCATTTCTCAGCCTGACCAAAGATAACAGACAGATGAAGCAGAGACGACAGCAGCTGGACGTCTCGTCTGTTCTGTTCTGTCCATTCACACAAACACCACAAGCAAACAAACGGAACCCAGCAGGAGCTCAGGGCTGTGAGTGTGAGCATGACAGAGAACATTCCTGAGTCCCACTGACCTGAGAAACATGGAGGTGTGAAGTCCTGGAGCTTTACTGCAGCAGAAGACTGAAGTAGGGTTTCTAAAATGGTGGACATGTGGTTAAGGCTCTGGGTTATTGATTAGAAGGTTGAGGTTCAAGCACAGCTGTATCATGGCTGACCATGACCTCTGACCTCGGCTTAATACTTCTCCACTCAGTGTAGGTGAAGCTTTCTGACTTTGTGGTTTAGAAAGTGTGACATTTCTTCCATTGTGTTAATAAAGTCAACACACACACACACACACACACACACACACACACGTCAATAATACATCAATTAATGTCAATTACACACAGAGAGGACAATTGGATCTAGAGAATATCAGATCATGGTCAGTGGGATTGTTGTGAAGCCGCCTGGAGACCGTCAGGCCTTCTTTGAACCTTTGTTGCGTCAGTCAGCTGAATGGTCTGGTCTTCATCTGAATGGTCTGGTCTTCATCAGCAATCAGTTGAAGACTTTAACAGAAACTAGTGTTGGGTCTGTGGTGAACTCATTAGTGAACTCATTCCTCAAGGCTCAAAACACTACACATCTGTTAATCCATCTCGATTCACATCTGGACTGGAGCATCTGCTGTTTTTATTAGAGTAAGGAGTCTCTTGATAAATCGGAGTGAGAACATTAGTGTGTGATGGTTAACAGGTCATTAATTAAGGTGTTAAATAAAAGCTACAGAACGATGATGTGTTTGTTGTAGCTTTAAAGGATATGACAACATTTCAGTGAACACTCAGTAACCATGGTTGCTATGGTAACCTGACTTCTCAAACACAACTTCTATTTATCAAGCAGTTAAAAGAACAAACAGGAAGGTTGTGAGCTTCCTGCTAAAGAAGCATCACTCATGTAACATCTACATGTTGACCACACTGAGCGTGTTATTCTCCTCCTTACCCAACATCAGCATGATCAATGAGATGCTCAAATTTTTGGACACACACTTCATTGACAGCTTAAGTGCATCTCCACGAGTTATACTTCAGTAGTGTAACGACTCGTGAGCAGTGTATAGAACACCGATGGCTTCAGTCTGTCCTCCGGTCCGGTTGTCTGTGAGATCACAGCTCTTCTCAGAACTGCTAGAGAATTTATCGTACACACTCTGATTAAATAAACAGTCAGAAACAAATGTCTTATATACAGTTTATTAATTTTACACAGGAAAAGCAGGTGTGTGTGTGTGTGAAGTTCTCATGCAGAACACAGCACTGTAGCCTCATTTATAAGAATAACCAAAGTAAGGAGTCTGTGTGAAATAAAATACTGGTTTATTACTTACAGAAACCACAAACAGAGCAGCGAGTTTGACACACACACAAACACACAGGTGTTTTTATCCCACCACCACTGTGTCTTCATCAGAGAACTCATAATAAGGAACCTCCAGGTTGAGCGGAGCCGGACCTTTCCTGATGCGGCCCGAGGAGTCGTAGTGCGAGCCGTGACATGGACAGTAGTACCCTCCGAAGTCACCTGCGTTGGCAATTGGAACACAGCCCAGGTGAGTGCACACACCGATGACAATCATCCATGAGGGATTCTGGACACGGTCACTGTCGTGCTGAGGGTCACGCAGCTGGGATAGATCCACATCCGCTTCGGTGGCGATCTCCTTCTCTGTCCGGTGACGAACAAACAGTGGTTTCCCTCTCCATTTAAACGTCATGTTCTTGCCCTCGGGGATGTCCGATAGCTTGACCTCTATTTTAGACAGAGCCAGGACATCAGCCGAGGCACTCATGGAGGAGATGAACTGCGTGACGGCTGTTTTGGCGGCGTAGACCCCCACAACTGCAGTGGAACCCGTGATCAAGTAGGAGAACGCTTTCCTCGCATCCCCGCTCTCCTGAGAAGACTTCTTTGGATCCATCACTTCAGGGCGGCGATAATCAGAGAAATCAGGAATCTTAATGTCCGTGTGGGCGAAACGCACGCCAGCACTCACTACAACACAAATAACACAAAATGGTGCATGATTAATGTGTTAAAGTTTACAATTCACTTCTACATCTATGCTGTTAATTAACATACTCTTATTATCATTTTATATTATAAACACAAGTGTGTATAAAATAAAGTTCAATGTTTCTGTTACTTCGAGTTAAAATCTAGTAAAGTCAGCAGCCACAGGGTCGAAAATACTCCGCGCATGCGCAGTAGAATGCGTAGCTGACAGTATACAGCTAATGCTAGCGGTAGCAACAGACAGTAATTTACAGCTAAATTAAAAAATATTTAACGATTCTAAACTAAAGAGTCGAATTAAATTGACAAATTCATTTCCAGTCAAAACCTAAGAAATAAAAGATAAGGTTGTAAATGTTACATTAATGATGAACTCCGAGTGTCCTTGAGTGTCACACAGCAGCAGTTAGCTTTAGCCTGGTGGCTAACACTGTGGCTAAGCTTTACCTCAGTGTGTTCAGTATAAACACTTACAGATGTGGTTATATGTGGCGCTTTAACACTTACAGGTGCGTGGTGATGTAGTGACGGGGTATATACCGGTTATATATGAGTTATGTACCGGTTATAACACTCACCGTTCAGGCTGGAGGACACAGCAGTAGTTAGCTTTAGCCTGGTCGCTAACCCTGGGGCTAAGCTTTACCCCAGTGTGTTGTTCTGTATTAAAGCCGCACTGATTAAGTATAAAGTTTACAGTACACGCGGTGACGGGTTATGTCCCGGTTATGTCCCGGTTATATCCCGGTTATATCCCGGTGATGTACCGGTGATGTACCGGAGCTCTAACACTCACCGTTCAGGCTGGAGGACACAGCAGGCCCTGTCCTGGGACTTTGTCCGCTCAGAGACTCGCGGCAGAGGAAAGGTTTCTTTGGGTCCAACAGAACATGATCACGCTTCAGCAGCACCGCCGACACGAGAGCCTTCAGCGGCGGAGTAACGGTGAAGTTTGTGGCCTGTAAATAAGGCGAAAACGAGCCCGCGCGCGCCGCCATGGACATCATCTTTACTCTCTGTACCACTGCTACAGCGGCTAAGGGGCGGGGCTTCTTCTCAATACACAACTTCCGCCTTTCAGAACGTCATGGCAGCGTGATGACGTGTGACGCAGCAGAGTCCCGGATGCTGTTTGTTAGCGTAGCCGTCAGGTTAGAGTGTGTAATAAAGAGTCAGTGCTGAACAACACGTTTATTATTAATGTCATTTTACACTTGTGTCTTTTACTGCATTGGTAAAAGTCCTTAAAGACCACAATTTCTTTCTCTTACAATATATTTGTCACATTACAGTTTATAACAGTTTATCAGCAGGTGGTTTGGGGATTAAATTTGGTTTAAGTTTTAAACACGTTCCTTTAGATCCACTGTAGCTCTGTAGGAGAACTGTGTGTCATGTCTGTGTGTCATGTCTGTGTGTCATGTCTGTGTGTCAGGTCTGTGTGTCAGGTCTGTGTGTCATGTATGTGTGTCATGTCTGTGCGTCAGGTCTGTGTGTCATGTCTGTGTGTCATGTCTATGTGTCAGGTCTGTGTGTCATGTTTGTGTGTCATGTCTGTGCGTCAGGTCTGTGTGTCATGTCTATGTGTCATGTCTGTGCGTCATGTCTGTGTGTCATGTCTGTGTGTCATGTCTGTGTGTCATGTCTGTGTGTCATGTCTGTGTGTCAGGTCTGTGCTTCATGACTGTGTGTCATGTCTGTGCGTCATGTCAGTGCGTCATGTCTGTGCGTCATGACTGTGTGTCATGTCTGTGTGTCATGTCTGTGCGTCATGACTGTGTGTCATGTCTGTGTGTCAGGTCTGTGCTTCATGACTGTGTGTCATGTCTGTGCGTCATGTCTGTGCGTCATGTCTGTGCGTCAGGTCTGTGTGTCATGTCTGTGCGTCATGTCTGTGTGTCAGGTCTGTGTGTCATATCTGTGCTTCATGTCTGTGCGTCATGTCTGTGTGTCAGGTCTGTGCGTCATGTCTGTGTGTCAGGTCTGTGTGTCATGTCTGTGCGTCAGGTCTGTGTGTCATGTCTGTGTCATGTTTGTGTGTCAGGTCTGTGTGTCATGTCTGTGTGTCATGTTTGTATGTCAGGTCTGTGTGTCATGTCTGTGTGTCATGTCTGTGTCATGTCTGTGTGTCATGTCTGTGTGTCATGTCTGTGCTTCATATCTGTGTGTCATGTCTGTGCTTCATATCTGTGTGCCATGTCTGTGTGTCATGTATGTGCTTCATATCTGTGTGTCATGTCTGTGTGTCATGTCTGTGCTTCATATCTGTGTGTCATGTCTGTGTGTCATGTCTGTGTGTCATGTCTGTGTGTCAGGTCTGTGTGTCATGTCTGTGCTTCATGTCTGTGCTTCATGTCTCATAGAAATATACATGATCTCTTATGGGGAACTTTGTTAAAGAAAAAGCTGGAAAAAGTTCTCATTTGTATAAAGGTTGGACGAGCATCTGACAGTACACTATACCCTAACCCTCTGATCCACACACTGAGCTGTGTAGCACTGACACATGTACACACACACACACACACACACACACACACACACACACACACGTACACACACATACATACACATGTACACACACATACACATGTACACGCACACATACACACATGCACACACACATGTACACACACACATGCACAAAAAAACACACGTACATACACACACATACACACACGCACGCACACACATGCACACACACAAACAGTTTCTGAGATTGTTTTAATGATCATTTGTTATTGGCTTGTCTTAAGATGCAAATCCTGTTGTGTTCCCAGATTGCTGAAGGGCAATAATGTGTGTGTGTCTGTGTGTGTGCGTATGTTTGTGTGTGTGCGTGTATGTGTGTGTGCATGCGTGTGTGTGCATGTGCGCGTGTGTGTGCCTGTGTGTGCTTGCGTGTGTGTATGTTTGTTACTCCTCTTCAATCAGTTGTCTCTCGAAGCCCCAGTAACACATTAGTGTGCATTTAATGCCGCCCTCAATGTTCCTGTGTAATTGATAAGGAGGCTGAGAGTGACGTATCTAAATGGAAATCTGAAGCAACACACACACACACACACACACACACACACACACACACACACACACACACACACACACACACACACACACATTGTCAGCTGCTGCACAGGGTTAAAGTGAGAGAGCTTTCAGGAGCAAAGAAGTAGTGTTTTGCTCATACTGTATTTTATTATTATTATATTATGATATTATGATATCTTAAAACTTATTCATCAATCTAAATCTTCAACCTGTGTTCTTGATCCTTTACCAACTGTCCTTGTTAAGGCTACTGCTTCCTCTCTGTCCCATTTTATTATGGATATTATTTATTCTTCCCTTACCACTGGGGCTGTTCCTTCTCTTTTCAAAACAGCTGCTGTAACTCCAATCCTAAAGAAACCAGGTTTGGACACCAACAACCTTAATCATTTTCATCCTATTTCTAATCTTCCTTTTATTTCTAAAATTTTGGAAAAAGTTGTTGCTGCTCAACTTCATATCCACTTGTCTGGCAATAATCTATATGAACAATTCCAATCTGGTTTTCGCCCATTTCATAGCACTGAAACAGCTCTATTAAAAATCACAAACGATTTGCTTATAGCAGCTGATTCTGGTTTACTATCCATCCTCCTTCTCCTTGATCTGAGTGCAGCTTTTGATACAATTTCCCACGATATTCTTTTAGACAGGCTTTCCACTATTGGCATCACCAACATGCCTCTGAAATGGTTTCATTCATATCTCTCTGATCGCACACAGTTTGTTCAACTAAAATCATTCCCCTCTTCTGTAGTTTCCGTTACCTCTGGTGTTCCCCAGGGCTCTGTTCTTGGCCCTTTGTTATTTATTACTTACCTTTTACCCCTTGGACATATTTTTCATAAACATCAGGTTAAGTTTCATTGCTATGCGGATGACACCCAGCTCTACCTTTCCACAAAACCACATTCCAAACTCCTCCATCTGCTCTTTCTGATTGTCTCATTGACATAAAATCATGGTTTTCAGCAAATTTTCTTGAACTAAATAGGAATAAAACAGAATTTCTCATTATAGGCACAAAAACTGTGCTTAACAAATTTTCGAATTTTCTTATTTCCATTGATGAATCTCTCATAGCTCCCTCATCTCAGGTTAAGAGTCTTGGTGGCATCTTTGATCGTACCCTTTCTTTTACCTCACATGTAAATAATGTTACTCGGGCTGCAAACTTTCACCTTCGAAATATCAATAGGCTTCGTTCCTTTCTCACCACTCAATCTACCACCACTCTTATTCACAGTCTAGTAACCTCCCGGCTTGACTACTGTAATTCTCTTCTTATTGGGCTTCCTCACAAAACCCTTCATAAGCTGCAACTCGTTCAAAATTCTTCTGCCCGTATTATCACTCGTACTCCCTCTATCCATCATATTACACCTGTTCTGGAACAGCTACACTGGCTTCCCATTCATTTTCGTATCAAGTATAAAATTCTTCTTCTAACATTTAAAGCTATCCACAATCTTGCACCTTCATATCTCCTTGATCTTCTTCATACTCCAAAACCAACTCGCACTCTTAGGTCTTCTTCTTCCACTCATTTCATTGTTCCCTCTGTCCGTCTTGTAACGATGGGGAACAGAGCTTTCGGTTCCTCTGCACCTCAGCTCTGGAACTCACTTCCATCTGAGCTCCGTAATATTGATTCTCTTTCATCATTTAAATCTCAGCTTAAAACTCATCTGTTTAGTTTAGCATATTCTACATCATGATTTGTAATGTTGGTCCAATTTTTTTTCTATGTAAGTATTGTATAACTATATTTTTTGTTGTTTTTCTTCTTCTTTTGTACGGTGACCTTGAGTGTTAGAAAGGCACCTTTAAATAAAATGTATTATTATTATTATTATTATTATTATTATTATTATTATTATTATTAATGTGCTTGCTAAAGCACATTCTTATTCTCTTGCATACTTCTTTTCTTTTTCTTCTTCTTCCGGACACTTTTTGGCACGTAACTTGTCTTGCAGCTTTTGTCCTAGACCCATGAATGAGGTGTCAAATCGACCGGCTCATTGAGGAGAGCTGTGCTATGACTTTTATAAGCGATCCGACCAACGATGTTCGCACAGCGGACGAAAAAGCGGCCAAAAAAGTCCCATAGAAATGAATGGGAAATTCCTAAAATTCCTTTAAGCTCCCCCACACACCGTGTGTGCAGAGCTCAGGCACGGCTTCTCTCCTGTGTTCTCCTAGTGACTGTAGATGTAAAGGAGACTCTAAATACATGTAACTATCAACTCCACACTATCAATCCAATGATTCCAAAAGTATTGGCCCCTGGTGACGGCACTCGACACCACGTGACGTCACGTGTAGCCCCGCCCCCAAAATTAGCGAAATATTGCACAACATGGACATGTGGCATATCAAAACACTCAGCACGATGAGGGGAACTTGCCACGTGCAAGCACATTCACATTTTCTTTAGGAAATGTACCGTTCTAGTTATTATTGTTGTTGTTTATTTTTTCAGATGTTCATGTAAATGGTGATATCTTCATCAGGACTTTGCTTGGACATTCTCTGCTGAAACATTACTAGGCTTTCTGGAAGACTGTTGGGTCACATGTGTTCTCATCTCTTTTCACCTGAGCTTATTTGACTGTCTATTATGGTGCTTATTTATTTCCTTTATGTTGTGTTTTGCTTCATGGAGTTCTCATCTTTTCCCGTTTTTATTCTCATTGTTGGACTTGCTGTGTTATTTTTACTAGTTCTTATTTTTTTTTTAAATCGTGTTTTTGGGCCTGGTTTTATACTTGAGGAAACCCAGTTTTCTGACAGTTTACAGTCACTGAGAAATGAAAGCTCTGTTAAAGCACCGAAGAGATTAAAACCTTTGAGTTTCCGAAAGTTTGGTTTTCTCTTTCTCAGCACACAGCAATTAGAATTCTCTGTAACAGAAACAGAATTATAAACACAACTAGAACGTACATTTCCTGAAGAAAATGTGAATGGTGCTTGCACTTGGCAAGTTCCCCTCATCGTGCTGAGTGTTTTGATATGTCACATATCCATGTTGTGGTAAATTTTGATTTTCGCATGACATCTCGTGACGTCAAGTGACGTGACCAGAATACATGTGAGGAAGTTTCCCTCATTGTTCTGATTGTTTTGATATGTCACATGTCCATATTGTAAAAAGTTTTTTGATTTTGCATATTTTGGGGGCGTGGCTGCGGCACAACCGGAAGGCCAGTCGGTACATCGATTTAAACCTTTGTTCAGAGTCTCACCCTAAAGGAGCTGGCTGAGTTTGGTGTCCCCAAAGTTTATAATGGGAGTCTATGGGAAAAAAGGCCACTTTGAGACCCAGTACCAGAAGTACCGGTACTCGGATCACTTAGAAAAGTAATAGCACACCTCTCCTCAATGAGCCGGTCAATTTGACACCTCATTCATGGGTCTAGGACAAAAGCTGTGGAACAAGTTACGTGCCGAAGTTTTGTCTGATAGAGTATGCACAATAGTAAGAATGTTGCTTTGCAAGCACCATTAATTAGTTCGGTTCATTAGAGAAATCAGTGAAGCTTCAAGAAAAATGTTTCACTTTTTTTTTTAAATCTAATCAATTTGGACTGAAATAGAACATGATGTCTTACTTCAGTGATGATGACTTTATTTCAGGATAAAATGGCTTTTAAACAGAAGTGTGTGTGTGTGTGTGTGTGTGTGTGTGTGTGTGTGTGTGTGTGTGTGTGTGTGTGTGTGTGTGTGT
>NC_062518.1:80000-85000 GCF_022655615.1 Tachysurus fulvidraco
GTAATGTGGTTTGAACCTCAGTGAAACTAGTGACGCAGCTCCTTCCCTTCATTCTGGTGGTGTCGTCCGACCCAAAACTATATAAAGTTTCAAAGTTTAAATGAACACAAAGGGTTAAAAGTAAATGAAATGCAACTGGGTTGTTTTACAGATTCAGGACAAATTCTAATCATTTCTTTTCCTCATTTTAAATGATTTACATGTTTTATATCATTTGATTAAAAAAATATTTTACAGATTCATTTTGTTTATTTCCTTTTCTTTTGGTAAGATGGATGTTTTTGGAGATGCAACATTCGCTTTCTACAAAAACGAGAAATAAACTGACTGTGGATCAGCAGTGAGTGTGTGAAGAGAGAGAGAGAGAGAGAGAGAGAGAGAGAGAGAGAGAGAGAGAGAGAGAGAGAGAGAGAGAACTGCAGCTCAGAGAGAGAGAGAGAGAGAGAGAGAGAGAGAGAGAGAGAGAGAGAGAGAGAGAAAACTGCAGCTCAGAGAGAGAGAGACAGAGACAGAGAGACAGAGAGAGAGACAGAGAGAGAGAGAGAGAGAGAGAGAGAGAGAGAGAGAGAGAGAGAGAACTGCAGCTCAGACTTTTATTATCCATTAAATTAGTTTCTCAGAATGTCAATAGCAGCAAATTAATTATAGACCAGTGAACAATCTACAGCTAGGAATGAAGTGTATTGACCAACAGAGAGAGAGATAGAGAGAGAGAGAGAGAGAGAGAGAGAGAGAGAGAGAGAGAGAGAGAGAGAGAGAGAGAGAGAGAGAGAGAGAGAGAGAGAGATTATGACTGCTGGTGTTTATTGTAAGTGTTTGTTGCCTTTTTGGACCCCTTTATCATGTGTAATGTTGCTCCCATATAAAACAGTTCAGCACAAACACAGACATGTTTAGGGACATGATTGAGGACAATGTCCTGTCCAGAGACATAATTGAGGACAATGTCCCATCCAGACACACACACACCACACAAACACACACACACCCAAACACACACACACACACACACACACACACACACACACACACACACACACACACACACACACACACACACACACACACACACACACACAAACACACACACACACACACACACACACACACACACAGGCCATAGAGACAGAGCAATGACAGAGCTGCACTTCCTAACAGAGTGTAAAAAATTCCATCAATTACATAATGTTTTTTTTTTATTTCTATTAGCCAATTAAGCCCCAGTTCTCCCTTCTGCCCTCAACCCTGACAAACTGCCCAACAAACAGAAGAGGTTGTTTTATCAGGACAGTATTTATCTGTCTGCCACAACCAGAGGGACAGTGAGTAACACTCAAACACACACACACACACACACACATACACACACACACACACACACACACACACAAACACACACACACACACACACACACACACACACACACACACACACACACACACACACACACACACACACACACACACACACACACACAGTCTCTGATTACTGGACAGATGATGAATCTCTACACTAAGCCCCAGGACCAGTGTCCCTACATTCCAGTTCCCTAATCATCTTCTATTTCCCATGTTCACTAGTTTACAAAGACACAATATCCTTTTTCTCTTGTTTGTAGTTTCTCAGTTTAATTTCTTCCTTATTCCCAAATGAAAGACTCGGATTCAGACGCTACACTCTTAGACTTTACTTTCATTAAAAGGGAACAAACATAAGACCCTCTAATGTTCCTCAGTTTTTCCTCCTTTTGTTCATTCTTATGATCAATGTTCTTAATTAAACCAGGAGTTATAATGAATTATGAGGTGTAATAAATCAAAGGCGTACGAGTCAGTGTGATTAAATGATAATGATGTTTTCTGCAAGCTTCAGTGTGTATTTTATTATCTCTTATTTCTGCTCTTGTCTAATCGACAGGATCAAATGTGAACACAATCCACCATTTGTAATGACATCACTGATTTATCACACACACACACACACACACACACACACACACACACACACACACACACACACACACACACACACACACACACACACACGTCTGTACAGCCTGGTGTACACATTGTGAGACACAAGACAAGAAGACAGTGTGAGACACAAGACAAGAAGACAGTGTGAGACACAAGACAAGAAGACAGTGTGAGACACAAGATAAGAAGACAGTGTGAGACACAAGATAAGAAGACAGTGTGAGACACAAGATAAGAAGACAGTGTGAGACACAAGACAAGAAGACAGTGTGAGACACAAGATAAGAAGACAGTGTGAGACACAAGACAAGAAGACAGTGTGAGACACAATACAAGAAGACAGTGTGAGACACAAGATAAGAAGACAGTGTGAGACACAAGATAAGAAGACAGTGTGAGACACAAGATAAGAAGACAGTGTGAGACACAAGACAAGAAGACAGTGTGAGACACAAGACAAGAAGACAGTGTGAGACACAAGACAAGAAGACAGTGTGAGACACAAGACCGGTGTAGTGTACTGTAGTGTATGATCTATAGTACATGTGCAGAAATACTGTACTAAACACATTAGTATTACAGCAGCAGTTACATGAAGTGTTATAACGAGCAAAAACATCATGTGGCCTGTTTTGGTGGTGCTGTAGACATGGATGTATACTGGAAGAGTGTGTATTTGGTGTAGGTTAGTGCAGTCCATTGAGTGTGTGTGTCAAGAGTGTGTGTGAGGGGTGTGTGGGGTCAAGAGTGTATGTGAAGGGTGTGTGGGGTGAAGAGTGTGTGTGTGAGGGGAGTGTGAGGTCCACAATACTGTTGGCTTTGCTGATGCAGTGTGTGGTGTAAGTGTTCATGATAGAGTGAAGAGAGACTCTAATGATCTTCTCAGCTGTCCTCACTCTCCACTGCAGGGTCTTGTGATGGTGCAGTTCCCAAACCAGACAGTGATGCAGCTGCTCAGGATGTTCTCAATGGCCATCTGTAAAATGTCGTCAGGATGGGGGGGAGGGAGATGTGCCTTTCTTCATAAGAAGTAGAGACGCTTCTGGGCTTTCTTGGTGATTTAGCTGGTGTTGAGAGAACAGGTGAAGTTCTCCACTAGATGAACATCAGGAAATTTGGAGAGAATGTTCAGTGGTCACTCTGTGCTCTCCTGAAGTCTATCTCTTTAGTTTGATCAACATTCAGAGACAGGTTGTTGGCTCTACACCAGACAGTTAGCTGTTGCACCTCCTCTCTGTACGCTGACTCGCCGTTCTTGCTGATGAGATCCACCACAGTCGTGATACGATTCGATCTATGCATCACTGCACAGTCGTGAGTCAGCAAGGTGAACAGCAGTGGACTGAACACACAGCCCTGAGGAGCTCCTGTACTCAGTGTGGTGGTGCTGGAGATGCTGTTCCTGATCCGGACTGACTGAGGTCTCATAGTCAGGAAGTCCAGGATCCAGTTACAGAGGGAGGTGTTCAGTCCCAGCAGCTCAGCTTCCCAATCAGGTGCTGAGGGATGATTGTGTTGAAAGCTGAACTAAACTCTATGAACAGCATTCGTACATAAGTGTCTTTATTGTCCAGGTGGGTGAGGGCTAAACGAAGGGCTGTGACAATGTCATCATCCCTGGAGCGCTTTGGACGATACATGAACAGTGAGGGGGGTAACTGGGGGTAACTGGGTCATGATGTGCCTCATGATGAGCTTCTCAATGCACTTCATTACAATGTGTGTGAGTGTGAGGGGATGATAATCATTGAGGCAGGACACTGTAGACTTCTTTGAGACGGGGACAATGGTGGTTGTCTTGAGGCACGTAGGAACAACGGCGCTGCTCAGGGAAATGTTGAAGATGTCAGTGAAGACCTCCACTAGCTGTTCTGCACATTCTCTGAGCACCTGCCAGGAATGTTGTCTGGTCCAGCAGCCTTCTGTGGGTTAACTCTGTATAGAGATCTCCTCACGTCGGCCGTGGATAGACAGAGTACCTGGTCGTCGGGGGGAGGGGTGGTCTTCCTTAGCGTTACATTGTTCTGCCCCTCAGACTGAGTGTAGAAGTCATTCAGCACATCTGGGAGGGAGGCGTCGCTGTCACAGGAAGGTGAAGCTGTCTTGTAGCTCATGATCACCTGTATGCCCTGACACATGGTGTCTCTGCTGTCCTGGAAGTGGCTGTGGAAGGTCAGGGCATGTGGGCACTTTGCTTCTCTGATGGCTCGGGACAGTTTGGCCCTTGGTGTCCTTAGGGCCGTCATGTCTCCTGTTCTGAAGGCTAGGTCTCTAATCTTTAGCATCACACACACTTTAGCAGTCATCCATGGCTTCTGGTTGGAGCGTGTGGTGATGGTCATGGAGACGTCACGTCATCAATGCACTTGCCGATGTAGCTAGTGTAGCTTGTGTGTGTGTGTCTGTCTGTTTGTGTGTGTGTCTGTGTGTGTATTTGTTTGTGTTTGTCTGTGTGTGTATGTGGCTGTGTGTTAATGTGTGTGTGAATGAGAGTTCGTGTTGTGTGTATGTGTATGTGTGTGTGTTCGTGGGTGTGTATGTTGGTGCGTGTCTGTGTTTGTGTGTTTATGTGTAGGTGTGTGTGTGTGTGTGTGTGTGTGTGTGTGTGTCTGTCTGTTTGTGTGTGCATGTGTGTGTATTTATTTGTGTGTGTGTATGTGGCATGTGGCTGTGTCTTTGTGTGTATGTGAATGTGAGTGTGTGTTCGTATGTGTGTATGTTGGTGCATGTCTGTGTTTGTGTGTTTATGTGTAGATGTGTGTGCGTGTCTGTGTTTGTGTGAGTCCATTTGCATGTGTATGTGTCTGTCTGTGTGTGTTTGTGTGTGTTTGTGTGTATGTGTCTGTCTGTGTGTGTTTGTGTGTGTTTGTGTGTATGTGTCTGTCTGTGTGTGTTTGTGTGTCTGTCTGTGTGTGTGTCTGTGTTTGTGTGAGTCCATTTGCATGTGTATGTGTCTGTCTGTGTGTGTTTGTGTGTTTGTGTGTATGTGTCTGTCTGTTTGTGTTTGTGTGTGTGTTTTTTGT
>NC_062518.1:90000-112500 GCF_022655615.1 Tachysurus fulvidraco
CTGTTTAAAAAAGTCAAATGAAATAACAAATGAATAAAAATATTTTAGTGGTTTATAATGCATTAAATGATAATATGTGATGACAATAAAATATATTTTATTATAAAGACGCCCCATATGGCACAACGTTGCCCTGAGGCGACAAAAAGAAAAACTTCATTTCTTAACATGCAAAAAATAAATTAAACATTAAACCATTACAAAATGTATATATATATTTATATATATAATTGACAGTTAATGTAATTTTATATAGGATTAACAAAGTACATAATCTTGCCGAGGGCAATAATGTGCAGTACAATTCATCATCCAATGAGCAGCTCTATTTCTCACTGCACTGTATAACATGTCATAATGTGTAAAGTTTTAAAATGAAAACTATTTTGTTTTATTTAAGATGTAAGATGTAAGGTGGTGTTATACTGAATAATAAAGACTCATGGCTCCTCGTCCTCACGCTGTAGTGATGATAACAGTTTCAGATGAATTTTTATCTGCTGGGGTTGTAGATGTTCTCAGTGTGATGGATCTCAGCATGTCATGTGGCTTGAAAGACATTTCGTGTATTATCCTGTTTATTTTGATGATTTATACTGAACGATGAGCTGTCACACTTCACGCCACTCTCAGGAGCTGCGGTGACATTTAATCTGTTTAGACTCTCACTACAGGAAGTGATTTCTCCATCTGTCGCTCAGGGTGACACACACCACAGGTCTGCAGCCACAAGCTGACATTTACATTCACACTTTCTTTCTTTCTTTCTTTCTTTCTTTCTTTATTTATTTATTTATTTATTTATTTATTTATGTAAATAAGATGCTGTATTTCTAAATTACAGATAGTGAACGATGCACTGGACAAAAACACAAACTTCAAAATATCTGAAGTTTAGTCTGATAGATAAACAAAGTGAGAGGAAGCTGCTGATTGGTCATCTGCTCTAGCACTCATTATGACATCATCAGCATGGGGTGAATCTGTCCACTGCAGGGTCGGTGTGTGTCAGTGAGACACAGAACACATACCATATGGTACCATAAACACCTCACAGAGAACAGAGCAGAAAATGTTCCACCTAATGAGTTTTAATGGAAATTTTAGTCCACGGTCTTCATTTTAAATCCAGTGGAGCATCTGGAGTCTTTATCTTAGAGATGCATTAAATTCTGTCTTGATGTGAAACGTGTTGTGTTTGCAAATGTGGAATATTACATGACTTCACTTACATCTTGATATTTCAGCCCTGAGGATTAAAGATGGTTATAATATCCGTTTCCTTTTTGAGTTCGTCCACAGTTCCTGTCCTCTCTCCATCGGAACGCATGATTTATAAGTGAAAAAGTAATTACTCTCAGCACAGAGCTTTCCTTTCATCACATCCAGAGTTCAACTCATCATAATAAAAGGTGTTTTATAGCCATTTTTCAGCCCAATTGTATGAAAGTCGACTTCATTAAGACACCCTTCAGATGGAGTCTTATCGCTCCTGTGTTCCAATAATGCCCTATAAACTCCTCTATTATGAACAGCTTAAGCAGCACTTCCTGTGTGATAGTGTATCGGGTCTGTCTCAAGCATAAAGAGCTTCACACTCAAAATGATGGTATGTGCACTATGTAGTGAATAAGCTGTGTAGTTTAGGACGTGCCCTCAGTACTGAATCACACATTACTTCATTACATTCAGTTAACATTTATAGGTAAAGCTGTGAGTTTAGAATCAACACAAACACCTCAGCTAAACACACTGGTGGTTACGATGGAAGATTATGACGGAATGTCATGAGTTCAAATCCCAGCACTGCCAAGCTGCCACTGTTGGGCCCATGTCTTTACCCCCTGAGTGTTCATGTGTATAACTGAGATGTTATTAACACCATGTGTCACACTTCTTCTCAGTATAATTGATGAGTTCAGCCTGTCAGCTCTGATCAATGACCAGTTACTCTGTTAGATCTGATTGTCTTCAGTCGTGACTTGTGATTGGTCACAGACGTGATCGAGTGACTCGTGCTGATCTTCTGCCTGTTGTGAGTTTGTGTCTGGAATTAACACAGAAAATACGTTACTGGGTTTTACTTTATAATCATTCTTTTTAAAAACATTATTTATAATCCCACTCTCAGTGTTTATAATGATTTATAATCCCTCTCTCAGTGTTTATAATGGTTTATAATCCCACTGTCAGTGTTTATAATGATTTATAATCCCACTCTGTGTTTATAATGATTTATAATCCCACTGTCAGTGTTTATAACGATTTATAATCCCACTCTCGGTGTTTATAATGATTTATAATCCCACTCTCGGTGTTTATAATGATTTATAATCCCACTCTCAGTGTTTATAATAATTTATAATCCCACTGTCAGTGTTTATAATGATTTATAATCCCCCTCTCAGTGTTCATAATGGTTTATAATCCCACTCTCTGGTTTTCCCCCCCGATAAAGATGAGGTCCCCTTTTCAGTCCGGTTCGTCTCAAAGTTTTTTCTTCATATTGTCTTAGTGAGGTTTTTTTGCCACTGCTGCCTCAGACTTGCTCATTAGGGATAAAAATACATTTTAATTTCAAACATTGTCATTTTTATTCAGAATTTTTAGATCCCTGTAAAACTGCTGTGAGACAAAGTCCACTGTTAAAAACACGATACAAACAAAATGTAATTAAATGATTCATTTCTACCTAATTAATGAAAAGTAGTAAATTTGGTTAATATCCATTTTGTGTTTTTTCCCGAACAGTAAACAGTTTTATCTGACGTGTGACAGTCCTTATGACAGTCCGTATGACAGTCCTTATGACAGTCCTTATGACAGTCCTTATGACAGTCCGTATGACAGTCCTTATGACAGTCCGTATGACAGTCCGTATGACAGTCCTTATGACAGTCCTTATGACAGTCTGTGTGACAGTCCGTATGACAGTCCTTATGACAGTCCGTATGACAGTCTGTATGACAGACCGTATGACAGTCCTTATGACAGTCCGTACGACAGTCCGTACGACAGTCCGTACGACAGTCCGTGTGACAGTCCGTATGACAGTCCGTGTGACAGTCCGTGTGACAGTCCGTATGACAGTCAGTATGACAGTCCGTATGACAGTCCTTATGACAGTCCGTATGACAGTCCGTATGACAGTCCTTATGACAGTCCGTATGACAGTCTGTATGACAGTCCTTATGACAGTCCGTATGACAGTCCGTACGACAGTCCGTACGACAGTCCGTGTGACAGTCCGTATGACAGTCCGTATGACAGTCCGTATGACAGTCCGTATGACAGTCCGTATGACAGTCCGTATGACAGTCCGTATGACAGTCCGTACGACAGTCCGTACGACAGTCCGTGTGACAGTCCGTATGACAGTCCGTATGACAGTCCGTATGACAGTCCGTATGACAGTCTGTATGACAGTCCTTATGACAGTCCGTATGACAGTCCGTACGACAGTCCGTACGACAGTCCGTATGACAGTCCGTACGACAGTCCGTACGACAGTCCGTATGACAGTCCGTATGACAGTCCGTATGACAGTCCGTACGACAGTCCGTGTGACAGTCCGTATGACAGTCCGTATGACAGTCCGTACGACAGTCCGTGTGACAGTCCGTGTGACAGTCCGTATGACAGTCCGTATGACAGTCCGTGTGACAGTCCGTGTGACAGTCCGTATGACAGTCAGTACGACAGTCCGTATAACAGTCCGTACGACAGTCCGTATGACAGTCCGTATAACAGTCCGTACGACAGTCCGTATGACAGTCCGTATGACAGTCCGTACGACAGTCCGTATGACAGTCCGTATGACAGTCCAAGTGCACTTGCTTTGCATCACGTGACTGTGTAACTTTGACAGGATTGACAGTGAATCAGTGGAGCTGATCTTCACCCAGATCCTGAGTCCTGAGACGCCGCCATAACTTCCTGTTTTCAGGAATACTGCCGCATGTGGAGTCTGAAAGTAAAACATTACACGTTTTATTAAAGTCGTCCTGCACAACAACACAGCCACTAAAAGCTGGTGTATGGTGTAGAGGTGAGGAGACAGATGGTGTGCTGCAGTGTGATCACGGCCCACGGCGTCATTACCCTCAGGATACTGAAGACACGTCACGCTGCTTTCTGAGAGTGTGCTGAAAATGTGTTCTGTAATAGCACACAGCAGGGACACGTCAACACTCATCAAACAGTCAATCAGCAATGACCCACACACTGAGAAAAGGAGACAATGAGACTGAGAGACAATGAGACATGGAGGCAAGAAGACAAGGAGACACTAAAAAATAGAGGCAATGAGACAGGGAGACACTGAGACATGGAGGCAAGGAGACACTGGGACTGGGAGACACTGAAACTAGGAGACACTGATACGTGTAGGTAAGGAGACACTGAGAAAGAGACATAGAGAAAATGAGACACTGAGACTGGGAGACACTGAGACTGGGAGACAATGAGACACTGAGACAGGAAGACACTGAGACTGGGAGACAATGAGACACTGAGACGGAGACAATGAGACACTGAGACAGGGAGACACTGAGAGTAGAAGACACTGAGGCAGGAAGACACTGAGAAAGAGACATGGAGACAATGAGACAGGGAGACACTGAGACTGGGAGACAATGAGACACTGAGACAGGGAGACACTGAGACAATTAGACACTGAGACAAGGGGACACACTGAGACAATGAGACACTGAGACCAGGAGACACTGTGAGAAAATTAGACACTGAAACAAGGGGACACACTGAGACAATGAGACACTGAGACTGGGAGACAATGAGACTCTGAGACACTGAGACAAGGGGACACACTGAGATAATGAGACACTGAGATAGGGAGACAGGGAGACACTGACACAGGGAGACACTGAGACAATGAGACACAGATTGAGTTACATGTTTAGTACTGATCAGTGTGTAGTGATATAAAGTGTGATGTGTCTTTCTGTGTGACTTTTTCAGTCTTCTTTCACTTCACGCTTGTACGGATTGATTAGTGGAAAATTTCATTTCTCTACAGCGAGACGCTCTCTCACGTCTCACATCTCACGTCTCATGTCTCATGTCTCACGTCTCACGTCTCACATCTCACGTCTCACGTCTCACATCTCACGTCTGATGTCTCACATCTCACGTCTCACGTCTCACATCTCACATCTCACGTCTCACATCTCACGTCTCACATCTCACATCTCACATCTCATGTCTCACATCTCACGTCTCACATCTCACGTCTCACATCTCACATCTCACGTCTCACGTCTCACGTCTCATGTCTCACATCTCACAAACAAAGTGCTTTATTGATCGACACACAGAGAAAAACATCTCAGTTTCTCTGGTAGACACGAAGCAGCCTGTGTGTGTGTGTGTGGGGGGGGGGGTTAAAGTCACCTCTGTAAACCTCACTGTTATTATTATTATACTGTATTTACTTACATTCTATTTAACATCATCACCAGCACTCACTATGTTACTCTCTCTCTCTCTCTCTCTCTCTCTCCCTTCTCTCTCTCTCTCTCTCTCTCTCCCTTCTCTCTCTCTCTCTCTCTCTCCCTTCTCTCTCTCTCTCTCTCTCTCCCTCTCTCTCTTTACTCTCTCTCCCTTCTCTCTCTCCCTCTCTCTCCCCTCTCTCTCTCTCTCTCTCCCCTCTCTCTCACTCTCTCTCTCTCTCTCCCTTCTCCCTTCTCTCTCTCTCTCTCCTCTCTCTCTCTCTCTCTCTCTCTCTCTCTCTCTCTCTCTGGTGCGGGATTTAAGCACTCACACGGCGCCATGGTGTTAAGGTGGCGTCTGCAGCCAGTGTTGAAGACGTGTGTTTGGCCATAGGGGACGTTGTAGGCTATGACTGTATTATGGCCGCATCTAGAATGAACTACGCAATCGTAGTGTTTCTCAGTACTGTTGAAAAAGTGACTGAACTGGTAGCCAGTAGAATAGTAATAAACGGAGTGCTCACTGATGTTCTGCCACTGTCTACGCCATCGAAGACAGTTACTCTCTCTAATGTCCCACCGTTTATTAGTGATAAAATCTTACTCGAAGCTCTTTCTCGCCACGGAAAACCCGTTTCCTCTGTTAAAGAGATTCCGATCACAAGCAAGTCACCATTTCTCAAAGAGGTCGCTTCTTTTAGGAGATTTGTGTACATGATTGTTAAAGATGATGCTGAACTCGACATAGCGTTTAATTTCCGTATAGATGGGTTTGATTACGTAGTGTTCGCCACTACCGGCCAAATGAGGTGTTTATGCTGTGGTAAAGAAGGTCACCTAGTCCGCACCTGTCCTGACCAGTTTAATAAAGACAACGGCACTAAGCCACAGAACACAAGCACCGAACCAGCGGTACACCAGGCACCCGAGTCTAACCAGGCTGAAGCAGACCCAGTACCGCGGAGGGAGGGAACGAGCACGGACGAGTCAGCTGAAGCCCGGTCCACCTCAGTAGACAATATGGTCACAGGTAAAGAACACAGTGGGGGTGTAATTAATGTACAACATTCAGAGGCGGAAACGGAGGTGTTACACAGCGCTAAAGGTGAAAAAATCAACTTGGTTTCACAAATAGGCGAGAAAATGATTACCGATGATGGCATTGAAACAGCGGCAGAACAGAGACTCTTTAAATCTCCGATGAAAAGGAAAAAAGTACTAAAGATGACGGCCTCAGACTCGTTAAAAGAGCGGACGTAGCTGAAAGTGAAGAACGTGATAGTGATAGTGAGATGTCTGACTCCAGCACCTCTCCATCACAGGCTGAGTGTTTGAGCAGGAGTTATGATGCAGAGGACATTAAGCTGTTTCTAAGGTCAACCAAGAACAGGAGGGGAGTGAAGGTCAGCGAATATTTTCCTGACCAAAGTCAGTTTATTGAGAAAGCAAAGTGTCTAATGGCTGAAGGTTGTTTTTCCAATAAAGAAGTTTACAGACTAAAGAGAATAGTGAGGAAACTCATTGCTGAAACAAATGATGAAGATAGTAAGGGTGTGTAAAGGACAAACAGTAGGTCTTTTTATAGGTGGTATTTAACCCTTGTCTTTCTCATAATGAGTGAAGTCCAGATAGCCACCTTTAATCTAAATGGAGCTAGGGACTGTAAAAAAAGAGTAAAGCTTTATGAAGTGCTTTATGTGCACAGAAGAAAGCCTTTCGCCTGCGATTTCTGCAGAGACTTCTGAATGGACCTGCAGAATCCAACTGGAGAGCTGCCGCATGCTCAATCTTAAACAGCACAGAAGGATTGAACCTGAGTAAGTCGCTCTTTCTGATGGATTCCTGTAAAGTCGACACTCTGAAATTGCCGGCGTTCTACAGAAATCTGTTGAAGGTGTAGAGTTTATTCAGCAGGCAGAGGACGGAGGCTGCATGTTCTCTCCACTGGCTGCTAGAGGAACCTCTAGTCCACGGGGCTCGATTGGACTTAACATCTACTAATAGTAACCTGTTAGGGCTTAACAAAGTTCTTCAAAACTCAAGGACTGTAACGTTAGGCAGCTTGCTGAACTTTGCAGGACCAAATCTGGCAGAGGTGAACAGCACAGCAGCACACCTGGGAATCAGGTCAGCTCGACTAACCACACAGCTGCTAGAGAAGTGAAATCCTCTCTCACTACTGAGGAGCTAAGGATGGTGAAAGACTGGTTTGAAGATGGAAAACCTCTAGTTCCCGAAGACCCTTTTCCAAACTTGCATTTGGCCCCAAAGCTACATGAGGTTACAGGGGCCTTTCTACCTTGGCATGCAGTATTGGGGTGAGTGATGCTGTTGGACCTGAGTGGAGAGTGTTGTATAAGCCACCGTTATGGAAAAGGCTAGGAGACATTCAGTGGAGGATTATACATGGGATTATTGCAGTTAATGCTTTTGTTTCTGTCTTAACTCCTGAAGTGAACCCAGAATGTCCGTTCTGTCTTGAAAGGGAAACTGTTCATCATGCTTTTATGAAATGTCGCAGACTAGAACCTGTCTTTAAGTTACTGAAGGAGTTATTTTGTCGGTTTGACGAACCTTTTTCTTTGCAGATTTTTATCTTTAGAGACAAGTACGTGCAGAGAAAACGACACGTGTGTCAATTGTTGAATTTCTTACTAGGCCAAGCGAAATTAGCCATCTACGTTACAAGAAGAAACAAAATAGAACAAAGCGTCGGACATGACGCACAGGCGGTGTTTGTACACACTGTTAAGGCTAGAACTTGTCCTTTGTTTTTTATTTTTATTTTTATTTTTATTTTTTTTTTTGACTTTGTGATGTCACGATCAGTGTGACTTTAAGTCTGTAAATGAAGTTTCCTTTAAAAAAAAAAATCTCTCTCTCTCTCTCTCTCTCTCTCTCTCTCTCTCTCTCTCTCTCCTCCCTTTCAGTGATGTCATTGTTAAGGTCTGCTCACTCTTCTCTCTCTGAATTTTCCCCTTTTTTATTCCTTTGTCTTTATTTCGTTGTTCTGTTTTGGTAAATTCGTCAGTCACCGGTGATTATTATGGAATGCTGATAGAAAACTGAAAGTGTGTCTGTAACCCATACGTTGGACGTTGGATACGTTTGGAGCTAAATTTGGTGATGAACTTAATAATTATGGCCAATATCACACAAACAGAAATGGAATAATAATAAACTTAACATTTTATTATTTAAAATTGAACTTAAGCATTAAATTGAGGCCCTAAAATATTCAAGAAATAAAAATGTGAAATGGATGTAAAGAATTTTTGAATCCTTTTCTTTGTGGAAAACTCTGTGTTTCTTTTCCCCTGTACAGTATTTATTTATTTATTTATTTATTTATTTATTTATTTATTTATTTATTTAGTGTTGTTTCCTTTGATGCTATTATGAATGTAATACATAATAGTTGAACACATTGTGATCCTCTGTATGTATATTATTATTGTTCTTGTTATGCAATAAAAAAAAACAAAACCATCAACTTTCATCATCTTACATTATAAACTTAAATACACCAAAATTGTACAGAAAATAAAAATTATTGAGGGGGGTCACGGTGGCTTAGTGGTTAGCACGGTCGCCTCACACCTCCAGGGTTGGGGGTTCGATTCCCACCTCCACCTTGTGTGTGTGGAGTTTGCATGTTCTCCCCGTGCCTCGGGGGTTTCCTCCGGGTACTCCGGTTTCCTCCCCCGGTCCAAAGACATGCATGGTAGGTTCATTGGCATCTCTGGGAAATTGTCTGTAGTGTGTGTGTGCGTGTGTGTGTGAGTGAATGAGAGTGTGTGTGTGCCCTGTGATGGGTTGGCACTCTGTCCAGGGTGTATCCTGCCTCGATGCCCGATGACGCCTGAGATAGGCACAGGCTCCCCGTGACCCGAGAAGTTCGGATAAGCGGTAGAAGATGAATGAATGAATGAATAAGAATTATTGAACCTAACGAAATGAAATAGTTCACACATCTTTCACCACTGCTGGTGCACATTATACACACAAAAAATGCACACACACACACACACACATATATATATATATAGTATATAAATGTATTTTACATGACTAAACATGTACTAGGGGATAAAAAGAAAACAAATATAGAAGTGTAAATAATAAATTAACTTATTCTCAAGTGTGAGAGATAGTGACAGAAATATTCAATCCATCTGTTCAATAATTTGAGTGTGTTATATTTACATCTGTTATTGTCAGCTGTGTTTTTGTGTGGTGAGAATCATCATCTCAGTCTAAAGCTTTAAATATATTCTCCCCAGTAAACACACCGTGCTTCACTCCCTCAGACCTACAGCACTGGTCCACTGGTCCCACTGTCTCTCAGGGTAAGAGGGACGTCTACAACAAGACTCTTTTCTGTTCTGCACCGAGCTTTTGGGTTGAACTTCCACTAGATGTTTGAGCAGCTGAGTCACTGACTGTCTCTCGGTGAAGACCTTCATCTTCCTGAAATGTTTAAACTACTGCTTCTTTCCCTATATTTAAACAGATTTAGACTCGTGGTACCCTAACTCTGTTACCTAGTGACCCAGTGTTAATGTATTCATCAATAGAGTCTTAAAACACTTTTGTACGTCGCTCTGAATAAAAGTCAGAGATATAAGATAAATTCCATACACATTTTTTATGTGTATTTCTTTTAGCACTTGGTGCTGAAATTGTGTTTTGTTTAGGTGGAAATTGTGTTTGTGTAACTGAGCTTCTTTGTTATCGTTTTATTTCATCGTCCTTTTTGTATTGTTTTAGTCTTTTTACTGTGAGGCTATCCAGTGTACAGGTCTGTCTCCCTCCTGTCTGGATGTGACAGCACCAGGGATAGAAGGACTGCCCATTGGATTTTATAAAAATTGTTGGTATATATAAAGAATTATAAAATTCTTGAAGAAGTTACAAAGCTAAAATGCCCATATGGTCAAAGTTTGTGACATGAACATCACTGATGTGGCTTTTATTTCTAATTTAATTTCTTATGTGTTTGTAATAACGAGCTCTGGTTGTTCTAAATCCTGTGTTTAAGTAAAACTAAAGCTTGTTTCCATGAAAAAGGTTGAACATTACTGATCAGTTGTAGTTAATTTTACATTAAATATTCAGTTTGGCCTCTGACTTTATCTCAGTTTTATATTTTGGCCCATTGTGAATTTGAGTTTGACTCCCCTGGTGTAGACCATCGATACTTATATAAAAAACTGGGAAGGTTTAATAGAGAAAGTTCATGCTAAGCTTCCAGCTATTTTACAGGGGTGGAGTCCTGATAGCCAGGGTTAGGGTTAGGGTTGGGTTTAAGGGTTGGGGTTAGGGTTTGGGGTTAGGGTTGGGTTTGGGGTTAGGGTTGGGTTTGGGTTTAGGGTTTGGTTTGGGGTTTGGGTTAGGTTTGGGGTTGGGGTTTGGGTTAGGTTTGGGGTTTAGGGTTAGGGTTGGGTTTAGGGTTAGGGTTGGCCTAACCCTAGAAACTCATTGCTTTAATGCTGTGGCACAAGTTTATGGTTTTAGGTCCAGCCAAGAACCTAAGAGATGAATTTCAAAGAACTATTGTTACTTTTATGTCAGAACAGCACAGGCTGAGAGCTGCGGTCCTCTACCTGCAAACTGAAGAAGGAGGACAAACACTCGTCCATATACACTCCAAGGAAGCCACTTTTCAATTACAAGCAGGCCATCTCTCGTTTGTGGTCAGAGTTGATGGGAAGATGGATGGAGCCAAATACAGGGCAATTTTAGATGAAAACCTGTTAGAGCCTGCAAAAGACTTGAGACTGGGGCGGAGCTTCACCTTCCAGCAAGACAATGACCCTAAACATACAGCCAGAGCTACAATAGAGTGGTTTAGATCAAAGCATATTCATGTGTTCGAACGGCATGCCAATCTTTTCAGCACTGTGTTAAGCACAGCATCATGTTCAGATTCAGTGCGTCTAAAGCAAATGACATCATCAAGATAGTTCTGCACATTTGGTATGCCTTTAAGTATGCACTCCATCATTTTTTTGAAACACCGAGGGTGCTGAAGCTAGGCCATATGGTACTCTACAAAATCTAAACAGTCCATCATGTGTAATGAAAGCTGTTAGATCAAGACTCTCTGGATGCAAAGGTACTTGGTGGTACGCACTCTCAAGATCAATCGTGGAAAAGACTGTGGACCAACCCTGCTAAAGTAGTCAGTAATTCTTCCATATGAGGCAAGGGGTAAGAGTCTATTATCACCGCCTTATTCGGCTCTCTCAAATCCACGCACATTCTTATGCCACCTGTCTTCTTCATTGTCACCACTATTGGTGAAACCCATGGTGATGCATCAATGTATTCTATTACACCGGCAGAAAGGAGTCTCTCAGTTTCCACAGACAGCTGTTCTCACTGACAAAGGCAGGCGCCATAACTTTTGTCGAACTGGCGTGACAGCATCTGAAATTTTCACTTTGTGCATGAATCCTGTGACACATCCAGCTGAGGACAGTTACGCATGCGTAGATAGCTGAAGTACTAAGTCTGAAGAGGCGGCATTTGCAGTTGTGACAGGCTCAGAAAGAATCGTATCCCCTTTAATGCATAGTTGTCGTGCTGTTATGAGATCCATTCCCATTAATGCGGTTCCTTTTTCTACTATGTGGAAATCCACAGCGCATGTATTGCAATCTTTTTTCACGGTTGCGTGCATGCATCCTAGCACATCAATTGGAGTACGCGAGTACGTAACCAATCGCGCTGCAGGTGGTTGTAAGGGTACATTTCAGAAGTAATCCTCGTAAATGGCTTTAGGCAGTACGGAAACTGAAGCACCAGTATCTAGAGTCAATGTAACAGATCGCAAAATTGCACCCATTTGCACTTCCACTGTACACTGTAGTGTAGTATGTACATTTGTGTCTTGAATTAACCGCATTGTATACTCAGGCATAACAACTTCATGTACTGAATGCATTTGCGTAGTCCTAAAGACCCGTGCAAAATGTCCTTTTTTTCTTACAATTTTTGCACGTTACCTTGGCTGCCGGGCATTCCACCACGTTGGCTAGATTTGGCCATTTTTAACCATAAATAGTCAATGCAAATCAGTGCGCGAGCACGAGAGTGGACCTCGTTATAATGAGCTTCCTCTGCGCTCTGTGTGTTTAATAATGGGGTGAAGAGTCAGCGTCTCAGGGGTAGTCACTGTCACCTGCAGGTTATAATTATATTAAAAACAAAATTGTTATAATTATATTAAAAAATAAATTGTTACAGTTTCTACTTTTTAATTCTGTTAAACTCACCAAGAAGCCAGCCATCATGTAGCTACTGCGCCTGCATTTAGTCTGTTCCCTACACTGTTATGTGTCAAGATAAAGGAATCATGTGTTGAACCAGGCCAGCGTGCCACAATGTTTGTGAGGGTCGTGTTGGTGTCGTTTTGATGAGACGAAGGCGAGTTAGGATCCAAATGCAGTTTTAAAGTTTTAATCCAAAACACAGATAAACAGACAGCAACACAAGGCTGAACACAGAGAGAACAGGAAACAGGAACATCGACATAAACACACCACATACAACAACGACTAACACCAGGGAAGTGAACAAACAGAGTAAATATAACAAACAGGAACCAATCACAAAGCGGAGACAATCAGAGACAAAGACAACACACCTGGAGGAAAGCTTGAGTTCAATTAGTGTCCATGGTAACCAATGAGTGGACGGAGCAAACAATTAACAGCAGGACAAGACAGAAGACAGAAACAGGGCAAACACACAGACACTCATTACAGGAGTCACGTATGATTTGCACATTAATACAATGCACATGCCTTACATTAACATAAGCAAATTCATTTTCAGATGGTGCCCTTATAGCAACATGAGCGCAGTCAATTGTGCTGATTACATTTGGGAAACCAGACATTTTAAATTGCATTTTCATTTCAGCCTGTTCTCACACAGTGTAGGCGGAATGGCGCACAGTAAGGTTGAAATGTTATAGTGAATACATGCTTCCTCACAACAGTTTTGTAATGAACACCGTAATAGTTAGGACCGATGATGAGGAGCGATTGTGCTTCATGACTGTATTTGCAGACTTTGACATTTTATGATATATGTACATTAAGTAAACTAAAATTAACTAAAATATTTAGTTTGTACACTGTGTTCTGCAGTTCTCTAATAAAAGGGTATTTCATGTTATTCTGTATGACATGTAGTCGCACCATCTCCTCCTGCGCTCCCGTTGTGGACAATGTGACTGTAAGGCAGCGCTGATTATCCATTCGTTCATTCATTCCTTCATCTTCTACCGCTTATCCGAACTACTCGGGTCACGGGGAGCCTGTGCCTATCCTCAGGCGTCATCGGTTATTATTATTATTATTTTATTTTTAATACATTTTGAATTACGTTTGGATTTTACTAGATGTATGTAGCCTAAAACAATCAGCACTAATAACACTGTTGGATTTAATCTTCATAATAATGTGAATATAACGTATGAAATGGAGTGAAAATTAAATTCTTAAATATTCTTAATTTTTAAAAATTCTTAATTCTTATAATCGTTCTTCTCACATGAATGTTCTACAATCTAACTTCAGTTCACGACCTCACCATCTGTGTCGCCAATTCCCTTTGTCTCCAGAATGTGTGAACGCACGTCTCAAAGTTTGCTTAAAGGTGCGCACATTTTAATGTCAAGTTTTTTATAGATCACAACCTTTGTGCGAAAACTGGTGTACGTACGTTTACAAGCCCTGTTTTGTGCGTATGCGCGCTTTATAAATGAGACCCCTGGACATTCTGTGTGAGGTCGGCTTCAGATTCACTTCACTGGCAGATTTTCAGCTTCTGAAAAACACCTGAAACTAATTCTTAAAGATAATAATCATCTCAATTTATAATAGAAATGATTGTAATGGAGCTGTAACACACACACACACACACACACACACACACACACACACACAGGTGCTGATGGACATGGGATGTGCTCTAAGTGTGACCGGCTTGTCCTTTCCCCTTCAGCTCCCACAGTCACTTCCCATGAAATGATCTGAAAATAAACACAAACTGAGACACAACGAGCAACAATCCATTACATATTGTAAGAAATTACAGATCGATGCAGACAAATTCCACTCCAAGATACACATCGGAAAGAGCAGACTTATATTTAATATGTTTAAAACTCTAAATGAATAAACTTGATTAAATCGTTAGTATGGGAGCTGCAGCAGGACATCAAGGACCATCACTAGCGAAGGGTCTGTGACCGCGATTACAATTTAAAGTGACCGCTTGTGTGATAACTGTAACAATAACAAGCCACGGTGTAAGTGACCATCATCTGACTCGATAACGTGTAGCCCAGCCATTTGGGAGACACTGAGCTCTTACACACAACACATTTAATCTAAAAAAGGGAAAACAGTATAAAAGGCTTGAGCAGGATTTGTCCTGTGTTCTTACTGACTCCGATGAACACAAAGTCCCTCATGGATTTTGTCACTGCGATACTGGAATAAACTTCCTGTTCTTCATTAATATCTTCAACATTATTCTTTTATTTTCACACATTATTTTATTTCTTACATCCACTCGAGCTCTCTCGCTCAGTCACAGCACATTTACACACATTTACATTCCTTCATTTTCCAACAGAATATTTATTTTCAACTTTAAAGCTTCATGAGACAGAATCCAATCTGAGCTGAAGGTCATAAAGGAGCAATTCAGCGCAAACTGTTCCTCAAAAATGTCCAGAAGATCTCATCAATCACACTAAACTCTGAGGATCACCTGATGTCTCAGCATCATCTCTTTTACTTTCAGACCCAATTACAGCAGGAGTTCTGACAGGAATCATTCAGTAGAAAGTCCTACTGAAATTAATGACTCCACACAGTGATGAGTTTTGCATGATATGGCGACTCATTGATGATAAATTTAAGAGTTCACTGACTTTATAATCCATTTTTATAAAAACAAAGAAATCCTGAACTCTGAACTCCATGTGTAATTATTAGAGTTTTTATTGACTCGCCTCATTAACCTTCACAGATCGCTCATCAGTATCGTGTCGAGATGAAGCATGCGAGTTCACGAAGAGTTTCTCAGTTCATTCCAATTCAGTTTATTTGTGTAACACATTTAACAATTCATATTGACTCAAAGCAGCTTTACAGAAGTAGAGAAAGTAATTAACAATTAAGTTACTATTTATCTCTAACATCTATCCTTAATGATCAAGGCTGAGGTGATGGCAGAAAGGAAAAACGTCCTGAGATGATATGAGGAAGAAACCTTGAGAGGAACCAGACTCAGAAGTGAACCTCATCCTCATTTGGGTGACAATACTGTAAATGTAAATAATGTCCTTTCTACAACAGTTTGTAGTGTTGTAGTGGAATTAAGCAAAGAGCTCCTGAGGAACTAACGGGTCAGCACAAAGTTCACCACAGCCCCAACACCGGGCAACAAGACTCCAACCAGGGGTAGAACATCAGGATTAACGAAGTAGCTCCTTAAGAAGAGCCGATCAGGCTAAGAACTCGGAATACCGGGAGCTCGGGAGTGGTGTATAAAGTTCAACAGAGAGAGAGAGAGAGAGAGAGAGAGAGAGAGAGAGAGAGAGAGAGAGAGAGAAAGAGAGGTGATAAACAATGTACATTATGGGCAAAGTGCAGACAGGGACTCCATCAAGACTAGCTATGACATCATAACTAAAAGGCTAGAGCCAGAAGGTGACACAGAAACTGCTTGGTTGGGTTTCCATGTATCTGAGATAATAATAATACTAATAAGTCGTTTCTTATGGTTAGAGAGTTTGACTCCTAACCCTAAGGTTGTAGGTTCGAGTCTCAGGCTGGCAATACCACAACTGAGGTGCCCTTGAGCAAGGGTACCTCAAGCTAGTTAAAGTGTTTCCTGAATAAGTAGGTCTTTAACCGCTGTTTGAAGATATCCAGTGACTCAGCTGTCCGGACCTCTAGGGGAAGTTCATCCCACCACCTCGGTGTAGAACAGTGAAGAGTCTTGTAGTAAATTTCCCTCTTACCCTGAGAGATGGTGGGACCAGTGGGGCAGTGGTGTAGATCTGAGGGTGTGAAGTGCAGTGTGAGGAGTGATGAGGGCTTTGGGGTAAGAGGGAGATGGTCTGTTTGTGGCTTTGTAGGTCAGCATCAGTGTTTAAACCTGATGTGTTCAGCTACAGGAGCCAGTGGAGGAACACAGCAGTGTGGTGATGTGGAGAACTTTGGCAGGTTAAAGACAAGTCACACAGCTGCATTATGGGTCATTTGTAGAGGACAGATTGCGTCCATATGTAGACCTGCCAGCAGTGTGTTGCTGTAATCCAGTCTAGAAATGACAAGTACCTGAGCAGTCTGTGTGGGGGAAAATGGCCGAATCCTTCTAATGTTGTAGAGAAGAAACCAACATGAGCGAGTCACATTAGGGACATGAGAGGAAAAGGACAGTTGATTGTCCATGGTTACCCCAAGGGTGTGAGCTGTGGCTGAAGGGGAGATCAGATCGTTGTGCAGGGATATAGTAAGGTCATGACCTGGGGATGAATCACCTGATGAACAGCAGTTCAGTTTTGCTAGGATTGAGCTTTAACTGATGAGCAGTCATCCATGATGAAATTTCTGCCAGACATGCTGAGATCCGGTCAGAAGCTGTGGCATCTGAGGGTGGGACAATCAATGGGTCTCTTTGGCATAATTGACCTGCACTGAGAGCCACAGGCTGTGGGAAGACATGTAGTGATTCACCTGGGTTGGTGTGGCTTTTCCTGAGATGATCTGTGCCTCTCCTGGTCACATGAGTTCGAATCCGTGTAGATGCTTCAGTTCCCTTTACTAGGTGGGAGTCCAGGATGGGGCTAGCTGCTGGGTCGCTGGTTACAGAGAAGGTTCTGCAGATTGATCTGCTAGGTGATGTAATCCAAGAGCCTTGTCATGGCATCCCGGCAGGTTAGCGCTGCTTGAAGGGTAGGGCTTAATCTAGGACTGCTGAAGGCAGTGTTTCAGGATTCCCATTGATTTTGGGCCACCAAGATTCTAAACTTAACAGAAAATTCCGAGTGTGTAGGTGTAACAATTGCATGGAGATGTTGTGTCTTCCCACTGGATACTAGATGAGATGATGTCAACTCACATATGAGTTGAGTAAACAGTGATAAGGATCACCTGATGCATGGTTCATTGTTCCTATTATTGAGAACAAACAATCCAAGATGCAACACAGAGTTGGGCAATACAGCCAAAGTCCGGGCAACTGATGAGCAATCCACAAGGTAAACAAATCCACAGCAATGCAAATACAAATGGAAAAATCAAGACAGAAAACAAGGGCAAACCGGCGCTAGCATTAGCACAGTAAAGATATATACATGACAACTGGAGGTAGAAGTACATTATTCTGGTGAAGGCTTTATCTGATGGTTTGCTGGTGGACTCGTGCGGTTGACAATAATACATATATAGTGTGTAAAAACTGTATAGAATTTTTAATATAAATGTAAATATACAAAATAAATCAACAATATATATCTAAATACATTCAAAGTAAAAATAAAAGTATTTTATTTATTTAATAACGTATCTGATGTAAGGTCTAACGAGAAATGTAAATGTTTTTTAAATAGCCACAATAAGTAATTTAAATAAAAATAAAAAGCTCGGCTTGTGAATGCATTTTGTGTTGGATTTAAAAACACTGCAGCACTTCAGACAGAACCTGGACTTTATCTTTCAGTTTTATATAAAGACTATATTATTTTTTCCATGCAGGAGCCATTTATGGGTTTCATGTGGAGTGTGTGAGGTTTTAGAGCTCACAGTAAACCTGAATAAATGTGAATTTGTGGAGCATTTCTAATCCAGGAAGTGAAGCATTACAGCAGTAATTTAAATGGCTGATGGAAAATAAACCTCAGAAAATAAAGCCATTGTTCCAAATCACATAATCATCAGCACCACATTGACACCACAATGACAAAGAGAAAATGTGTGTGATCTATAACCAGCTCCGAATACATCCAGCTTTAAGACTTAAGAAAGGAGAAGCATGAACGGGATCTGTGGTGAAACTCAGCAGAAGAGGATCGACTCAGACAAAACACTTGGACCTGCTGCAGAACATTCACAGATTCCTGTGTTCACCTACAGACATGTCAGATGGTCAATAAAACAGGAGCCTACACGACCCCTGGGGAGAACTTTACTGAGTCTCCTGTTTTTACTGCTCTGGTCAGGTCTATAAGTGGTGTCGGTCAGCAGAGTGGTGGATTAGTCTCGTAGATGTGGTGTGAAGGTGTAGAAGGTGTGATGGGTGTAGATGTGTAGAAGATGTGGAATGGAGGGTGTAGAAGGTGCTTTACTACTTCAGTGGGATTGTAGATTGTTTCAGCAGTCTCGCTCTTGTTTCTTGGAGTTTTGTAGTCTGTAATAAAATCTTCCTTCAGTGTAAGAGTGAGATTAAACAGTGAGGTGTAGAAGTGTGTGGAGCTGCAGTGGTGAATATGGACAGGAACACCGAGAGGTCATGAGCTCCAGAGAATAAAAACACATAAACCTCTTCAGTGCTGTTCTATTGTGATTACAGCAAAAGGACAGCAGCATTGAGAGAAAAGACTGACAGCACAGCGCTTTCTCCTGGCACTGAGATTTATAATGAAGAACAGAAAGCGTCTGAGAGCAACACAAGGAAAGAAGAAGAGAAAAATGAAAAAGAATAAGAATGAAAAGCAGGAGGCATTTCTACAGCTGGAGAGAAGCTGATTGCATGTGAGAGAGAGAACTGAGACTCAGAATAGAGCTCTGAATAGAAAAAGGCAGAGGAAATGGATAGAGGAGGAATAGAAGAGGAAGATAAATAATGGATAGATTAGAAAAAAGAATGTTGTGCAGAAATGCTACTGTCTGATGTCTGATGTCACAGTGTTTCGTCTCAGACATAAGGACGTTACGTTCCTGCCGCTCGTTAACTCACTCATTAAAGAGCTGTTGATAATTAGCATACTCACTAACGGGCTAGTGATAATCTTCAGGCAGAACGTCACAGATCTGAGTGTAAGGTGTTAGATGATGTTCAGATGAAGGTGTTGGTCAGCAGAAGAGCAGAACCCAAAGCTGCTTCTGTGTTAATTACATGTCGCAGGAACAAACTTGACCTCCAGCTCTATGTTTCAGATAACAGCTTTATTAGTGCTTTATAAAACCTGCACTGTGCATTGTAGGTAACACACACACACACACACACACACACACACACACACACACACACACACACACGGATTATACTAGACTGTATGAACACTACACTACCAAATAACTGTCTTCAGAAAGAGTGTGTGTGTGTGTGTGTGTGTGTGTGTGTGTGTGTGTGTGTGTGTGTGCCATCAGCACTCTCACACTGTGTGTGTGTGTCCGTGTTGACTGACTAGTGTGTGTAAAGCGTAGATGTGGCCTGTAGTGTGGTGCTTTGAGTGGATCATGAGGTCCATGTGCTCAGTTCCGCATCTGAGCACTGAGAATACTTCAGAAGGTCTAACCCTGGGTTGGTCTTCACAGATTCCTCTGTAGTTATCAGACTTTTGTCTCCTCTTTTGTTTGGTGTCTGTGTTAAACACTTTGTTTTTATACAGGACTGAAGCTCAGGGTTTGTGTTTTGATGTTGTGTAGGTCTCATGTTTATCTTGTTGTTGTGTAGGTCTCATGTTTATCTTGTTGTTGTGTAGGTCTCATGTTTATCTTGTTGTTGTGTAGGTCTCATGTTTATCTTGTTGTTGTGTAGGTCTCATGTTTATCTTCATGTTGTGTAGGTCTCATGTTTATCTTGTTGTTGTGTAGGTCTCATGTTTATCTTGTTGTGTAGGTCTCATGTTTATCTTCATGTTGTGTAGGTCTCATGTTTATCTTGTTGTTGTGTAGGTCTCATGTTTATCTTGTTGTTGTGTAGGTCTCATGTTTATCTTGTTGTTGTGTAGGTCTCATGTTTATCTTGTTGTTGTGTGTTTGTCAGTTCTTCTAATTTAAACCCCAGTTGTATCGGTCACATACTCGACCCTACATGTATGACGTAGTGAAATGTTTTATGACTGTTTCCTTGTAGTGAGAAAAAAAATAAATAAAGAAAATAAATAATAAACATAAATCTATGAATCTATAAAAAGGATCAATACAAAAAGTAAGAAGAGAAACAGATCTGTACAATGTGAGGTGATGGAATGCAGATAAGTGTGTTATATAATTTAGATGTGTTATAAACATGGTAATGTGCAGAGTATGTAACGTGACCGGTGTGAAAAGGTCCATCTGAGGTTGTAATGTCATGTGAGTGTGAGTCCATAGAGACCTGGTTGTAGGTGTACTGAGGCTCAGATGGCCTGTGTGAAGAAGCTCCTCCTCATCCTCTCTGTGTTTACCTTCAGGGAACAGAAATGCTTTACCAACTGCAACAGAGAAAAGAGTCCATGGTCGGGATGTCTGAGGTCCCTCACGATCTTCCCTGCTTTGGTCCAGCACCACTTGCTGTAGATAGACTCCAGGTCAGGGAGCTCAGTGCGATCGTCTGACAGCACCACTCTCTGGTCTGTAAAAAGTAAGCACATGAGGTGGAAGAGACGCTGACGAGCCTTCTTTACCACAGTGTTGATGTGACAGGACCATGACAGATCCTGTGAGAAGTGAACATGAAGGTACCAGAAACTGTTCACTCTTTTCTTTGGGGTCCTGGTGATTGCTAGCGGTTGGTATTTCCTCTCCCGCTTCATGCTGAATCCACTATGAGCTCCTTTGTTTTGCTGCCATTAAGAAGGAGGCTGTCCAGGTGGCTCAGGGGTATGTGGTGAAGGTATGTGATGGTGTCCTCGGTGGAGCGGTTGGGATGGTATGTAAACTAAAGGGGGTGGAGTGTGTCAGGCAGTGAGGAGGTGATGAAGTCTCTGACTAGTGTTTCAAAGCACTTCATCACGACGGAGGTCAGGGCTACAGGGCGGGAGTCATTAAGGCAGGCGTTCTAGGGGTTTCTTCGGGTCAGGAACAATGATGGATTGCTTGAAGCAAGTAGGGATAACAGACTGCTCCAGGGAGAGCTTGAATATCTCAGGGAGCATCGGGGCTAGCTGGTCAGTGCAGGCCTTCAGGACACGGCCTGTGATGCCATCTGGTCCTGCTGGTGTTCACTCTCCTTAACACCTTCCTCACGGCCAGATCCTGAACGGGTTTCCCTCTCCGGCTCTTTCAGCATGCGCACTGCCAGTGCCATTAGTGTCTCACAGTGTCACACAGTGTCTCACAGTGTCTGCACAGTGTCTCACAGTGTCTCACAGTGTCTGCACAGTGTCTCACAGTGTCACACAGTGTCTCACAGTGTATCACAGTGTCTGCACAGTGTCTCACAGTGTCTCACAGTGTCTGCACAGTGTCTCACAGTGTCTCACAGTGTATCACAGTGTCTCACAGTGTCTCACGGTGTCACACAGTGTCTGCACAGTGTTACACAGTGTCTCACAGTGTCTCACAGTGTCACACAGTGTCTCACAGTGTCTCACAGTGTCACACAGTGTCTCACAGTGTCACACGGTGTCTCACGGTGTCTCACAGTGTCTCACAGTGTCACACAGTGTCTCACGGTGTCTCACAGTGTCTGCATTCACTGCTTTACAGGTGGTCTGTAGTCTGATGTCTGCAGATTGTTTTCACTGCAGATTCTAAGTGACTTTATTGTGTTTAATTTAGAGTTGTGTGGCTCTCTGTGTTACTGATTGTTGATTAGTTTTCTTTTAATTTTGAACTCTACTGTTTTGTTTGGCTTTCCTGTTTGTACGGAGAAGGCTAGCTTTGATTGCACATGTTTTAGCATTTGTTAGCCTTGCATTGAATTTACTGAATTGATTACTGATCTCTTTATGGGGTGGGGTTATATCTGAACAGGTTATTGCCTCTCGTACTTGTTCTATGGGGTTGTTGTGTTTTCTTTAGGAACACACAGAATTGACAGTGATCTGATAAGAAGGTCTGTGGTCTGATGGTAAATACACGTATGGAGGAGG
>NC_062518.1:115000-132500 GCF_022655615.1 Tachysurus fulvidraco
CTCTTTCTGTTCTTGTTACTGTTGTCCATGTAAGCAGCACGGATCTGTAATAAGGTGTCAGCTCGGATAAGCTCAGCTCCTCCAACTTCATTAAGAACAGGTGTTTATCCAGCTTGAGGCCAACTACTCTCCTCAGGATGGCATTTGCAGTTTTCTCCCACACCACATCTTTGTGGTATAGGAGTCTCTGCACGGCTTGTATCCGGAAGGCACGGATTCTGCTCCTCACGTCTACCAGCCCCTGCCCACCTTCCTGTAATGGCAGGTAAAGTACTGCGGCACGCAGCCAGTGTTGTCCACTCCAAAAGAAGTCCACTATTCTTCTTTGTATGACGGCAACCAGTTCATCAGGTGGTTCCATGACAATGGTCCTGTGCCACAGAGTCGAGGCAGCCAGGTTGTTTACTATCAGGACTCTTCCTCGGTAAGACAATTGTGGTAGTAGCCATTTCCACTTGGACAATCGGGCAGACACCTTTTCCAGCAGCCCCTCCCAATTTTTTTAGTCCATCCCTTCTCCACTGTAGCCGTCCTGGAAGTTGTGGAACTTCTCTGTGCTCCCAGTTCCCTAACATAAAACCGTGCAGCTATTTCATATGTCCCAATGATTTGTTTTAAAAGTGTGATGTCTTTTTTCTCAGTGATAAAAACAGAAATGTCATCTGCGTAGGCTGCTAAGACCACCTTAAAATAACCATCCACTTTTGGTATTAAAGTCCCTTTTAGTGACGCTCTGAGTCTACACGCTACACGTCTAGACGCTAAGAGCCCCCTGCCTTAACCAGCACAGATACATCAGAGTACAAGAGTTCGACATATGATATAAAACCTTCTCCAAAGCCAAAGTGCTTCAATACGTTAAAAAGGTACGCATGGTCGACCCGATCGAAGGCTTTTTCCTGATCTATTGACAGGATTCCCAGTGTACTCTTATTTAGCTGATTAAAATCAATTATATCCCTCAGTAAAGAAAGGTTGTCTATTATAGACCTTTCTGGGACACAATAAGTTTGGTCATTTTTTATGACTGTATCTAAAACAAGCTTCAGTCTGTTAGCTAAGCACTTGGAGAAGATTTTATAATCGGCAAACAAAAGAGAAACCGGCCTCCAGTTCTTTAAAAAACCTAAGTCTCCTTTCTTTGGGAGCAGTGATAGGACCGCTCTCCGACAACTTACAGGGAGGGTTTTGTTCTGCATACATTCTGTTAAAACCTCATGTAAGTCTTGTCCCAATAAAAACCAGAAATGCTGATAAAAGTCCACAGGTAATCCATCAATTCCAGGGGATCGTCCCTTAGACAGCTGAGACATCGCCTCTGTGAGCTCCTGAAGGGTGATGATCCTGTCTAGTTCCTCTTTTTGTGTTTGCTGTATTTGAGGCAGATCTTTGAGTAAGTCCTCAGCAGCATCAGCATCACAGCTCTCAGCGCTGTACAACTCGCTGTAGAAGTCCCTTGCCAGTCTCCTCATTTCTGCCAGGTCAGATGTGATGGATCCGTCCGTACGGCAGAGATGGCACATTGTCTTTTGCTGAACACTTTTTTTTCCAGATTAAAAAAGAAGGTCCTGGGAGCGTCCATGTCTTTAATAGAGCAGTACCTCGCTCTTATCAGTGCTCCTTTAGCCTGTTCCTGTAACAGGGAGCTCAGTTCTTGTCTTTTTTCGTTAGTCCAACTCCCTGTGTGGTGTCATTGGTGTCCATGATGTATTTTTCTGAAAGTTCGATGTCTCTTTGTAGAGACTGCACTGCTTCCTTCAGGATAGTCGTAGAGAAAGATGTATAGTTCTGACAGAGCATTTTTATGTTAACTTTCCCCACATCCCACCACTGGCTAAGACTTTTAAAAGAGCCCTTCTTCATTTTCCAGTCATCCCAGAAATTGTTAAAAATCTCATGAAAAGAAACATCTTGTAATAATTTAACATTAAAAACCCAATAATAATTTGCTCTCAGTGTTTTCTTCACATTTATGTCTAATAAAACCACGTGATGATCCGAGAAACCATTGGGTTCAATAGAAACCTTCAGTACTCTATTATTCCAGGTCTTCTTTAAATAAAACCTGTCTAACCTCGCTCCACTGACCCTGTTATCCTTCACTTTAATCCACGTGTACTGTCTCACACCTTCATGCCTATTTCTCCAAACGTCAACCATTTGGGTTCCTCTGATGATACTAGATAAACGAGTGCCCGACTGACTATAAGGTTCTTCCCCATTTCTGTCCAAAGTAAAATCGGTAGTACAGTTCCAGTCGCCCCCCAAAATAACACACACACTGTCATCATATTTATGGACCAACTTTTTAAGTTCTAAAAAGAACATCATTTGCTCTGGGCCACCGTTAGGAGCATAAACATTTATAAAAACAAAAACAGTGCCTTTATGTTCCACTTTTGCTAATAGCAATCTTCCCTTAACTATTTCCTTTACCTCTAAAACACCTTTTATGTGTTCAGAGAATAAAATCACAACCCCAGCACTGTTTCTTGTCCCATGACTCACAGACATTTCCCTTCCCACCATGTTCCCCATTCTACTTGATTATCAGTTCTTGTAAAAAAATAACATTAAGTTTTTTAATACTTATAAACTCCTTTAGCATTGTTAATTTATTCCTGTCTCTACCCCCATTAATGTTTAATGTTCCTGCTTTAAACATCTCCATGGGAAAAAGGAAAAAAAGGATAGAGACAGAAAAGAGACAGTAAAGTGAAAAAGACACCAGATGTGATTTATCCATTTAACTGTTTTATTTTACTTTGTTTTTCCTGAGTTTTGTTACCATCTTTTTCAGTCTAAACCTTTTCTTTTTATCCAGAACTTCATGGCTCACTGTCTTTTGTAACAGCACTGCTGAAGCTATGAATTTGTCTACATCAGGAAAAAAATCTTTCACCTCAACCACTTTGCCGAATGTTACGTCCAGAAAATCATTAATGTCTTCAGGAGAGTATGTGTCTTCTGTTGCCTGTGACCCGACATCAGAAATCTCAGGCCCCCCTGCCTCCTCAATCCCCTGCTGACCCGTCCCCTCATTACCCTGTCCAGCTGCCCCCTCATTACTCTGTCCAGCTGCCCCCACGTTACCCTGTCCAGCCACCTCCCCATTACCCAGCCCAGCTGCCCCTACGTTACCCTGTCCAGCTGCCCCCTCAGACCCCTGGGCCTTGTGTGGACACACTAACTTCTTGTGGCCAACATCTCCGCACTCGAAGCACTTCATCTGCCCTGTGCTAGCGTACAGCATGAATGACCTGCCCTCACACACCACTCTGAAAGACACGTTAAGTTCCGGTTGATTTAAGAACATAAAAACTTGTCTCCTAAAAGACTCGACGTTCTTTAATCCCCCAGTCTTACAGCCCAGGTAAACTGTTCTTACCTTGCTGGCTAATTTTCCGTAGAGTTTTAGCTCCCGTTCTATGTCCTCATCGGGGACAAACGGAGGCAAGTTAGCTACGGTAACGCGGTAACAGTCGGAGCCACCAGCGGAGAAACAATCACAAACTCGTCACTCACCACAATCCCGGTGCTGGTCAGGTGTCTCGCCTGACTCTCCTCCCTGAGAAACACCACGACCGCTTTGTTCATGCGGGAAGCAGCGAAGATATTCTCGTTCCCGACCTCCGTCCCCATTGCCAGTAAACGTCCTCCACACTTACGCCGTTAGCCGGCATACACCTGACGCCATGGCGGAGGGAGACAGGTGACGCCACCCTCTGTGTGAGGGACGCCATCCCGCTCCCGCCCTGCTACTACACACCTGACTGACTTACCTGTATACTAACCTACACTATTTAACACACACAAAACACTTTAATTGACTTTCTGTTCTCTTTATTTAACCGGAAGAGACTAACTCTATCGATAGTGAAGAGAAAAACAGAAAAAAATCCCACGATAGCTCTCACCTCCTGTGACCACTCACACACCCAAAACCTCCCAGCATGCACCGAGAGGGGGGGGGGGGGGGCAGGGAAAGAGAGAGAGAGAGAGAGAGAGAGAGAGAGAGAGAGAGAGAGAGAGAGAGACAGAGACAGACAGAGAGAAAGAGTGAGAGAGAAAGAGAGAGAGAGAGAGAGAGAGAGAGAGAGAGAGAGAGAGAGAGAGAAGGGGAGGGGGGAGAGAGTGGGGGAGGGAGGGGGAGAGAGAGAGAGAGAGAGAGAGAGAGAGAGAGAGAGAGAGAGAGAGAGAGATGTTATTAATTTCTCTAATTAAGGCGTATTGAGTTAGCACTACATTAGAAAAGCTGCAGCTCGTCTCACAAATGAAAGTAAATGGTATAAAAACTGCAGAACCCCACTGAGAGGTTATAGCAGCCTTACGACCTTCCGCACTGCTGCAGATTACAATTAGAGATGAGACTTTAATGAGTAATTGTCTGTCAATGCTAATTATATAAGAGCTAAAGGTCCCAAACATCCCGTGTTAGATAAGAATCTTTATTAGACCCCGAGTTACAGGCGCAGCTTTGTCTGTTAGTTACTGAGCTAATTAGCTGTTAGCATGGGAAAGTAATGACACAGGAAGTCATGTGACCGCTAAAGCATGACACGGGAAGTCATGTGACCGCTAAAGCATGACACAGGAAGTCATGTGACCGCTAAAGCATGACACGGGAAGTCATGTGACCGCTAAAGCATGACACAGGAAGTCATGTGACCTCCAGCTCTGTGTGAAGGACATTACACTTTATTACACACACAATGTATGAGCACACACACACACAGACACACACACTGTATGAGCGCAGACACACACACTATGAGCACAGACACACACAGACACACACACTGTATAAGAACACACACAGACACACACACTATGAGCACACACACACAGACACACACACTGTATAAGCACACAGACACACACAGACACACACACTGTATGAGCGCAGACACACACACACTATGAGCACAGACACACACAGACACACACACTGTATAAGAACACACACACAGACACACACACTATGAGCACACACACACAGACACACACACAGACACACACAGACACACACACACTGCTAATTGACCAAATAAAGCAGTATGTGACTTATTTAAGAGACTAATGACAGAATCATCACCGCTCTCATCTCACTGTCTAAAATGATCAGGAGATAAACATTGTGTTGTGTTTGTCACCACATTGTGTTGTGTTTGTCACCACATTGTGTTGTGTTTGTCACCACATCATGTTGTGTTTGTCACCACATCGTGTTGTGTTTGTCACCACATTGTGTTGTGTTTGTCACCACATTGTGTTGTGTTTGTCACCACATCGTGTTGTGTTTGTCACCACCGTCATGTGTATAACAGACACAGTACATAGTGAAGTGAGACAGTCTTCTCCCAGGACCACGGAGCTACACAATAACATGAGGGTGACTGTGATGAAAGCTGAACTAAAGTCTATGAACAACATTCGTACATAAGTGTCTTTATTGTCCAGGTGGGTTTGGGCTAAACAAAGGGCCGTGACAATGACATTGTCTGTGGAGCGGTTTGGACACGCAAACTGTAGGGGGTCCAGTGAGGGGGGTAACTGGGGGTAACTGGGTCATGATGTGCCTCATGATGAGCTTCTCAATGCACTTCATTACAATGTGTGTGAGTGTGAGGGGATGATAATCATTGAGGCAGGACACTGTAGACTTCTTTGAGACGGGGACAATGGTGGTTGTCTTGAGGCACGTAGGAACAACGGCGCTGCTCAGGGAAATGTTGAAGATGTCAGTGAAGACCTCCACTAGCTGTTCTGCACATTCTCTGAGCACCTGCCAGGAATGTTGTCTGGTCCAGCAGCCTTCTGTGGGTTAACTCTGTATAGAGATCTCCTCACGTCGGCCGTGGATAGACAGAGTACCTGGTCGTCGGGGGGAGGGGTGGTCTTCCTTAGCGTTACATTGTTCTGCCCCTCAGACCGAGTGTAGAAGTCATTCAGCACATCTGGGAGGGAGGCGTCGCTGTCACAGGAAGGTGAAGCTGTCTTGTAGCTCATGATCACCTGTATGCCCTGACACATGGTGTCTCTGCTGTCCTGGAAGTGGCTGTGGAATGTCAGGGCATGTGGGCACTTTGCTTCTCTGATGGCTCGGGACAGTTTGGCCCTTGGTGTCCTTAGGGCCGTCATGTCTCCTGTTCTGAAGGCTAGGTCTCTAATCTTTAGCAACACACACACTTTAGCAGTCATCCATGGCTTCTGGTTGGAGCGTGTGGTGATGGTCTTGGAGACGTCACGTCATCAGTGCACTTGCCGATGTAGCTGGTCACTGATGACGTGTCCTCCTCCAAGTTGGTGGAGTTGCCGTTGGTTGCAGCCCCTCTGAAGATGTTCCAGTCTGTGCACTCAAAGCAGTCCTGAAGAGCAGAGGTGGCTCCTGAGGGCCAGGTTTTCACCTGCTTTAGAACCGGTTTAGAGTCTGATGAGTGGTCTGTATGCTGAAATCAGCAAAACAGAGATGTGGTGTGAGTAGCCGAGGTGGGGGCGGGGCTCCGAATAACATGGGCGTGGCTCTGCATGACATGGGCGGGGCTCTGCATGACATGGGGCGGGAATGTTTGTGTAACATGATTCACATCCTTCCACCATTTTTCTTTTGGATTAAAGTCAGAACATTGACTTGTCCATTCTAAAACATTCTCTTTGTTCCTCTTTAATCATTCTTTGGTACACAGACTTGGTGCTCGATGTCTCGTTGTCTCGATGTCTCGGTGTATGACCCATTGTCTCTTGGCAGTTCATGGTCAGATGTCTTGTCATTTTATTTTAGAGATCACTGGTATAATTCTGTATTCACTGTTCCATCAGTGATGGTAAGCTCCTGGCCCAGAGGCAGCACTACAGGCCCAAAGCACGATGCCACCACCACCATGTTTCACAGACAGTATAATGATCTTATTATAGATATTCTTATTTCTCTAAAAATAACAATTTTCTTTCAAATTTTGGTTTCATTCCTTCACAACTTATTTCTCCAATAGTCTTCTGTCTTGTCCACATTGGAGAGTAGAGACTTTCTCTTTGTGACTCTGAGGATGTTCACCTGATGTCAGACTCATGAACATTAACGTAAGCCAAAGTAAAAGACCAACTGTTACAATAACCCACACAGACTGACTGTGTGGGAGCCATTTTATTCTCTTAGTCCCGCCCCTGGATCTAACCATTCTAAAATTGGTAGGTTGTTCTCTCCTCTAACTATCGGAACATGGGCAACAATCATTGGCCAACAACATCTACATTAATGAAAATAAATAAACACAAACATACAATTCTACACATGTCCAACCCCATTAAGACTTTCACCACCAAAACAATACATTTTTACACACAGTGCCTTAGAACTCATCTTACACTGTGACACCCTGTATTCCTTTCTGACCCAACAGACTGATACATGTCTTACCTTTTCAGTGATCTTTGTTGGTTGGACACTTCTGGGGACGTACTAATGGTCTTAAACGTCCTCCATTCCTACAGTCTAGAGTCCAAACTCTATAGAAAGCATTTTGTAACCTTTTCCATCCTGATGAACAACAATAACTCTTTCTGAAGTCCTCAGAAATCTCGTCCCCTTCCACAAACGCAGCATGAACATCAGATGTATCTCTGTTCTTTAAGTAAAACAGGACCCTCACCGAGACCTGATTGTCGTCTCATTGACTGAAATCAGACGGACTAAAATTTGACCTTGGATGTAAATTCTAAACCTAGAGGTTCACATACTTTTGCCTCTCACAGATATATACACAGGAAGCAAGCTGCACACAGGAAGCAAGCTGCACACAGGAAGCAAGCTGCACACAGGAAGCAAGCTGCACACAGGAAGCAAGCTGCACACAGGAAGCTCTCGCATCTTCCAATTTATATGCCTGGCTGAGTATTTTTTATTCAATTCCGAGTTATCTTGAGTCTACACTTTAATTCTTGACATCGTATTTACTTTGTCCCGCAGCGTCAGCTTTTAGCCAGCGAGCATAACTAGCTTGTTAGCTCGGCTACGGCTAGTACAAGCTCTCGCATCTTCCACATTTTCATTTCACAGACTGGAGTGAGAGGCAGGGAGTTGACCTGCTCAGTCCAGTGGCTCGCTCCCACCCTGCTCTCCTCCATGTCCTTTCTCATCTTTTAGAATCAAGTGATTTACAATAAATAAATAAACAAACAGGTTAAATAGTCCGCTTCTAGCCGGCTAGCACAACTAGCCCATTAGCTCGGCTACCGCTACTACAATCTGTTGTACTTGCTCTGTAACACCATGCCGGTTACGTCTCTGTCTTTGAGTGCAGGTGAGGACGCATTGGAGCTGCACTCGGTGGAACTGGAGCTGGATGCTGTGGAGAAGCAGATCCGTGAACTACAGGTGAAGCAGGCCGAGCTGCTGTCTCAGGTAAACTCCCAGGATGTAATTACCACTCCCTCCACCTCTACTCCGCGTGTTTCTCTGTCCAGGCCCAACACACCCATGAAGTGGCCTGCCCAGGAGCTCTTCACTCTGGCGCCAGGACACCGCAGGCCCTGGGTGCAGCAGCGGAGGACGCGTGCCGGTCCCCGGCCGAGGACCTCTCCCCCTCCACCACCGCCGGTCTTCGAGATCCCCACACGGAACCGCTTTGCCCCCCTTCGCAAGACGGACTGCGACAACGTGATCATCGGAGACTCCATCGTCCGCCACGTCCGTGCTACGGTGGCTAAAGGTAAGGCTCGCACTCACTGCTTACCTGGTGCTCGTGTTCTTGATGTCTCTGCACAGGTACCTAGAGTCGTGAGCAGAAACACCTCGGAGATCGGAGATCCTGAAGAGGGATTTCAACATCCTGGTGGAGACGGTTCGCAGCACAGCGCCCACGACGAGGATCATCGTGTCTGGACCACTTCCAACTTACCAGCGAGGAATTGAAAGGTTCAGTAGACTTTTCGCTTTAAATGAATGGTTACAGTCATGGTGTCAGGCTCAGAAACTACTCTTTATCGATAATTGGAATGTTTTCTGGGAGCGTCCTAGGCTATTCCGTGCTGACGGCCTGCACCCCAGCAGAGTTGGAGCGGAGATCCTCTCGGACCACATCTCCAGGGCGCTGAACACCTTCTGACTGGTAAACTACTCTTTAAATTTAAATCTTAATAGCCATCCTTCACCTCAGCACATTGACACAGAAAATGCACACATAGCTCACCCTATAGAAACTGTGTCTGTTCCCCGAGCAGTGAGATCCAAAAGTAAATACACGAGAAGTTCTCGAAATAATCTTACTGTAATTAGACCAGAAAAATGCCAAAGAAACAAACAAAATCAGTTCTTAAGGTTTGGACTTCTGAACATTAGATCTCTTGCACCCAAAGCACTTATTGTAAATGAAATGATCTTAGATAATAGCCTTACTGCACTCTGCCTCACCGAAACGTGGATTAAACCAAATGAATACATCAGTCTAAACGAGTCTACACCATCAGGATATATCTATAAGCACGAGCCTCGTCTGACTGGTGGTGGAGGTGGTGGAGGTGGTGGAGGTGGTGTGGCCACTATCCTTAGTGATTACCTCACTGTTACCCAGAGAACACAGCATAGATTTAGTTCTTTTGAAGTGCTCGTCCTTAATGTTACACTATCGCACATGCACACGAAGAAATCCCTGATGTCTCTTGCTCTAGCGACCGTGTACAGACCCCCAGGGCCCCAGACCCCCAGGGCCCTACACAGTTTTTCTTAGAGAATTCACAGATTTTCTCTCAGACCTATTGGTTAACTTTGACAAAGCATTAATTGTAGGAGACTTTAACATTCATGTTGACGACACAAACCACGCTTTAGGACTCACATTTATGGACTTACTAAACTCACTTGGGCTCAAACAAAACATCACTAGTGCAACTCATCGACGTAACCACACACTAGATTTAATAATATCACACAGAATAGAAGTCACTGATATAGATATCATACCTCAAAGTGATGACATCACAGACCATTACCTCATAATGTACACACTACCTATAGAACAGACTAACTGTGTCTCACCACGTTATCGACTTGGTAGAACTATTATTCCGACCACCAAAGACAGATTCACAAATAACCTGCCTGATCTGTCTGGACTTCTTAATGTACCCTCAAACTCAAACGACCTAGATGCAATGACTAACAGCATAGACGCTATATTCACTAGCACATTAGACACTGTTGCCCCAGTCAGATTACAGAAGGTTAGAGATAAAACACTTGCCCCGGGGTATAATAGTCATACTCACACCCTCAAGAGGGAGACCCGTAACCTCGAATGGAAATGGAGAAAAGCTAAATTAGAGGTGTTTAGAATTGCATATAAGGACAGTATGTCCAGCAACAGACAGGCTCTAAAAGCTGCTAGGGCTGAGCACCTGAGCAAACTCATAGAAAATAACCAGAACAATCCCAGGTTTTTATTTAGCACAATGGCTAGTTTAACAAAAACACAGAAATCTGAACACACTATTCCATCACATTTCAGTAGTGAGGACTTTATGAGATTCTTCACTGATAAAATCGAAAATATCAGGAATAAAATAGGTGACGCTCAACATATGAGAGCAACCAGTGACACAATCTCACCTAAGGCTTTACACAGCTTTACAAGTACAGGACAGGAAGAGTTAGATAAACTTATTACTACAGCTAAATCAACAACATGTTCACTAGACCCCATCCCAACTAAACTACTGAAAGAAGTGTTACATAAAGCTGGTGAGCCTCTTCTTAATATCATTAACTCCTCGTTATCTTTAGGTTACGTCCCGAAGTCTTTTAAGTTGGCAGTTATTAGGCCACTCATCAAAAAACCTAACTTAGACCCTAATGAACTATCAGATTACAGACCTATCTCACACCTTCCGTTTATGTCTAAAATACTTGAAAAGGTTGTGTCTGTTCAACTGAGCTCCTTCTTACAGGAGAGCAACATCCTTGAAGAGTTTCAGTCAGGTTTCAGGCCCCATCATAGCACAGAAACTGCACTTGTTAAAGTTACAAACGACTTGTTCTTAGCTTCGGACCAAGACTGTATGTCACTATTAGTTCTACTTGACCTTAGTGCTGCATTCGACACTATAAATCACAACATTCTTCTAGATCGCTTACAATATTACACAGGTATTCATGGTCAGGCTTTAAGCTGGTTTAGATCCTACCTGTCTGATCGACACCATTTTGTAGAATTAAATGGTGAATCCTCCAGTTTATTACCAGTTAATTATGGAGTCCCTCAAGGATCAGTTCTAGGACCTCTGCTTTTCTCTATATACATGCTTCCATTAGGGAACATTATTAGAAGACATGGGATTAGTTTCCATTGTTATGCTGATGACACACAGTTATATATCTCATCAAAACCAGATGAAATAGCCACAGTGTCCAAATTAACTCAGTGCCTTAGAGAGATAAAAGACTGGATGAGCTGCAACTTTCTATTGTTAAACTCCGATAAGACAGAAATACTACTCATAGGTCCAAAAACCAGTGCACAGAAACTCTCACAACTTAACTCCCATTTAGAGGGATGTACTGTTACTAGTAGCTCGACAGTGAAAGACCTCGGTGTTATACTAGACAGTAACTTGTCTTTTAAAAATCATATCGCCCATACTACCAAAACAGCCTTCTTCCACCTTAGAAACATTGCCAAGCTGAGAAACATCCTGTCTGTATCTGATGCTGAGAAGCTAGTTCATGCCTTCATGACCTCTAGACTGGACTATTGTAATGCATTACTAGGTGGTTGTCCTGCATCTTTAATAAATAGGTTACAGTTAGTCCAAAATGCAGCTGCCAGAGTTCTCACTAGGACAAGAAAGTATGACCTTTAACCCCAATGTTATCATCTCTACACTGGCTACCTGTTAAGTTTAGAACTGATTACAAACTGCTGCTACTTACGTACAAGGCTCTTAATGGTTTAGCTCCCATGTATCTAACTAGTCTTCTAACACGTTACAATCCTTCACGCTCTCTGACATCACAAAACTCAGGACTTCTGCTAGTTCCCAGAATATCTAAGTCTACTAAAGGTGGTAGAGCGTTTTCTTATTTAGCTCCCAAACTTTGGAATAGTCTTCCTGATAGTGTTCGGGGCTCAGACACACTTTCCCAGTTTAAATGTAGATTAAAAACTCATCTCTTTAGTCAGGCGTAATACACATAATACATCCCATAATATCATGCACCAGTACATCAGACCAGCACATTTTTATGAACAGCAGATATGTTAATCCCTTTCCACTGCTTCTCTCTTTGTACCCATCCCGAGGCATCCAGACACTGTACCAGCTCCCAACGTCCTCTGTGGGACGAAGCCTTTGGACGTCCACTGAGCCGAGGCCGACTCTAAGAATCCTGAGACATCTCCAGTTAGACTCTGTGGTACTCAGGAGATCAGAAGTCCTTGAACCTCACACCAATACAACATTTAACTGACTGTATATTACAATCACACCCCCAGTGTCACCCATATGAGGATGAGGTTCCCCCTTGAGTCCGGTTCCTCTCAAGGTTTCTTCCTTTACCAATTTAAGGGAGTTTTTCCTCGCCACTGCTGCCTGAGTCACCTCAGACTTGCTCATAGGGGAATAAATACATACACACTGTGAACTATATACATCTAATAATAATCTAGAATTTATATTCTGTTAATTCTTTTTTCTTTTATTATTCATTATTTCCTTGTTTATGTTCTGTAAAGCTGCTTTGTGACAAAGTCTATTGTAAAAAGTGTTATACAAATAAACTTGAATTGAATTGAATTGAATATATAATCATATAATTTACATCTGAATACAAGCAGAACCAAGTATAATATCTCTGTCTGATCTGTTTGGGTTCAGTTCATCTGCTTTTGGGGAAATCTCATGATGTTTAAGGTCACATTTATGGGAATTTCTTAAGGGTTCATAAACTTTCTAGTGGCACTGTATCCTCTTCCTCCTCCTCCTCCTCATCATCATTATTATTCATTATACAGTCAAATGGACAGTGAGCTCAATGTCCTCAAAGGGATGAACTACAAAACTAAAAAAAAATTGTATTTTATTTCTAGTTATTTGTAGAATCTCAGATGTCCATGTGACTATGCCTCTTGCAGTACACTGTGTGTGTGTGTGTGTGTGTGTGTGTGTGTGTGTGTGTGTGTGTGTGTGTGTGTGTGTGTGTGTGTGTGTGTGTGTGCTCACAGCACCTGGTGGTCTCCAGCTCATCATCCCTTTCATATCAACATCTCACCTTTTCATATTAAACAGGACCTTCAGTTCAGTGCATGCTGTGCAAAACCACACACACACACACACACACACACACACACACACACACACACACACACACACACACACACACACACAGCAGGAGGAACAGACAGCTTTCTCACAGTAGGACACTGTTTTTCTCAGACATTTCTGTGCTGTTAGAGGAGACAATGCATCATTTCACCATCTTATAAAACTGACGCCTTTTTCTTCCTGTTTTGAAGTGTAACGGCCACAGTGTCTGAGAGGGTTAGCTGAAGTGGTGTGTGTGTGTGTGTGTGTGTGTGTGTGTGTGTGTGTGTGTGTGTGTGTGTGTGTGTGTGTGTTATTGTGTGTGTTATTGTGTGTGTGTTTGTGTGTGTGTGTGTTATGCTAAATAAATGTCAGATGTTCACACACACACAATAACACACACACACACACACACAATAACACACACACAAACACACACACAATAACACACACACACAAACACACACACAATAACACACACACACAATAACACACACATACACACACACACACACACACACACACACACACACACACACACACAATCACAAACACACTAAAATAAATAGACAGTTTTACACCCTAAACAATGACCTCACACTAATTTAAACACAACACCAGGATGTTAAAACTTAAACTAAACTAAGTTACAAGTTTTGAAGAGTTTTTGTAGAACACACAATAATGTGGAGTTGTGTTTGGTAAGGATCACAGATTTATTTAATAAATGTAATTACCATTTATTAATGTGTGTGTGTGTGTGTGTGTGTGTGTGTGTGTGTGTGTGTGTGTGTGTGTGTGTGTGTGTGAGAGAGAGAGAGAGAGAGAGAGAGAGAGAGAGAGAGAGAGAGAGAGAGAGAGAGAGAGAGAGATTATGACTGCTGGTGTTTATTGTAAGTGTTTGTTACCTTTTTGGACCCCTTTATCATGTGTAATGTTGCTCCCATATAAAACAGTTCAGCACAAACACAGACATGTTTAGGGACATGATTGAGGACAATGTCCTGTCAGGAGACATGATTGAGGACAATGTCCTGTCCAGAGACATAATTGAGGACAATGTCCCATCCAGAGACATAATTGAGGACAATGTCCCATCCAGAGACATGATTGAGGACAATGTCCCATCCAGAGACATAATTGAGGACCATTAAAAATTCCCTCTGTAATGAATGTGTTTATTTCATTGGTTGTTGTGTTAAATCTTACCCAGATACAATAATGCTGTTTTCTGATTGGCTGTTGTGTCGCCTGTGGCATAATAACACTGTGGCTGATTAAATATATGTTAAATAGTCAAAAAGTTTTTCTCTGTGAGAAATACGATGTGTGTGTGTGGGGGGGGGGCATGAGGGACGTCAGCTCTGTAGTGTGGAAGGAAAGCCTCCTGAGATAAAGTTTAGTGCTGCTAGATCACTGTATCTCTCCACCCTAATCAGTGTATCTCTCCACCCTAATCAGTGTATCTCTCCACCCTAATCAGTGTATCTCTCCACCCTAATCACTTTATCTCTCCACCCTAATCAGTGTATCTCTCCACCCTGATCACTTTATCTCTCCACCCTAATCAGTGTATCTCTCCACCCTAATCACTGTATCTCTCCACCCTAATCAGTGTATCTCTCCACCCTAATCACTGTATCTCTCCACCCTGATCACTGTATCTCTCCACCCTAATCACTGTATCTCTCCACCCTAATCAGTGTATCTCTCCACCCTAATCACTTTATCTCTCCACCCTGATCACTTGATCTCTCCACCCTGATCACTTTATCTCTCCACCCTAATCAGTGTATCTCTCCACCCTAATCACTGTATCTCTCCACCCTAATCAGTGTATCTCTCCACCCTAATCAGTGTATCTCTCCACCCTAATCAGTGTATCTCTCCACCCTAATCACTTTATCTCTCCACCCTGATCACTTTATCTCTCCACCCTGATCACTTTATCTCTCCACCCTAATCAGTGTATCTCTCCACCCTAATCACTTTATCTCTCCACCCTGATCACTTTATCTCTCCACCCTAATCAGTGTATCTCTCCACCCTAATCACTGTATCTCTCCACCCTAATCACTGTATCTCTCCACCCTAATCAGTGTATCTCTCCACCCTAATCAGTGTTTCTCTCCACCCTAATCAGTGTATCTCTCCACCCTAATCACTGTATCTCTCCACCCTAATTAGTGTATCTCTTATCTCGTCTTATGTCCTCTGTTGTCCTTGTTCTAGTCGTGTCTGGTTTAAAAAAACAGGATTTATTAAATTTTGTGCTTGTTTTGTGTTTTTATTTAATAAATCCTGTTTTTTTAATGCTGTCCTGCATTTGGGTCTGTTTTATTCCCCCGATCGCTGACAGAGGTTCTTGTACTAGGACGCATGGCTACGTGGCACAGAGTACTGTATCAGTGACTGTAGAGGAACGGGTATTAATGCTCGGACATGGGACTATTGTCTCTGCCTCATGACTGAGTTGTTTATTTTTTAGAATGATGTTGACAAAGTAGGGGACACGGTGGCTTAGTGGTTAGTACGTTTGCCTCACACCTCCAGGGTCGGGGGTTCGATTCCCACCTCCGCCTTGTGTGTGTGGAGTTTGCATGTTCTCCCCGTGCCTCAGGGGTTTCCTCCGGGTACTCCGGTTTCCTCCCCGGTCCAAAGACATGCATGGTAGGTTGATTGGCATCTCTGGGAAATTGTTCGTAGTGTGTGTGTGTGTGTGTGTGTGTGTGTGTGTGTGTGTGTGAGTGAATGAGAGTGTGTGTGTGCCCTGTGATGGGTTGGCACTCCGTCCAGGGTGTATCCTGCCTCGATGCCCGATGACGCCTGAGATAGGCACAGGCTCCCCGTGACCCGAGAAGTTCGGATAAGCGGTAGGGAATGAATGAATTTTGACAAAGTAAGATAACTGACTCACAAAAGCATAATAATTAACAATGAACTTAAATGAGTTCTCCCTCAGTTCCCAATGTAATAAAGTCGTACTGTTTAGTTCCCTCCTTGAGTGTGAAATGTGAAATCTGCTGATAGTTTCCGGTTGGCGTCTCTGACCACAGGATGGTACAGTGTACTATTAGTAAAGAGAAGATCAAGCCTAACAGTCTCATTTTAACACTGCACTTTTACATGACACTCATTTTAGAGAGTCTTTTACTTATTTATGGAGTTCTGTTGAATCTGAGAGGCAGCTTTTAGCTCATTACAGCAGCGAACAGAATCATGGATCTCTTAACAGAGCTGCACTGAAATTTGCAGGCAGACAGAGAGCTTCATGAAGTTGTACAGCAGTGAGTGGTCAGGGGAACAGATGGTGGAGGAGAGCTTTCTCAGGGACCTGCTGAAGCTCTCTGAGCAAGCCACCAGGGAGTTGGACAGGGAGTTGATGCTGGAGGAGCTTCAAGTGGCTCTTTAGATGATGGAGAATGAATGCACACCTGGTATATAGTCTCCCTTTGGAGTTCTACAAGGCATTCTGGACAGTTATAGGACGTGCTGGACATCCTACATGACAGTGTGACTGTTGGTCAGGTCCCATTGAGCTGCAGGAGGGCCGTCCCGACCCTGATTACCAAAAACTCCTATGGATGGAAGAGGAAGAAACCTTGAGAGGAACCAGACTCAAAAGTGAACCTCATCCTCATTTGGGTGACACTGGGGGGGGGGGGGGGGGGGGGGGGGGTGGGGTGATTATAAATAAAAGTTGTTGTCCCCAAACACCACGTGGAGTTGTCATCGGGATGCTTAGAAAGAGAGAAGCAGTAGAGAGGAATTAACGTATTAACAAGCACTAGATGATAATGTGCATTTGGTCTGATGTAATAGAGCACAGTATTATGGGATGTATTATGTGTACGCCTGACTAAAGAGATGAGTTTTTAATCTACATTTAAACTGGGAAAGTGTGTCTGCGCCCCGAACACTATCAGGAAGACTATTCCAAAGTTTGGGAGCTAAATAAGAAAACGTTCTACCACCTTTAGTAGACTTAGATATTCTGGGAACTAGCAGAAGTCCTGAGTTTTGTGATCTCAGAGAGCATGAAGGGTTGTAACGTGTTAGAAGACTAGTTAGATACATGGGAGCTAAACCATTAAGAGCCTTGTACGTAAGTAGCAGCAGTTTGTAGTCAATTCTATACTTAACAGGTAGCCAGTGTAGAGATGATAACATTGGGGTTAAAGGTCATACTTTCTTGTCCTAGTGAGAA
>NC_062518.1:142500-150000 GCF_022655615.1 Tachysurus fulvidraco
GTAGAGGGGCAGTGTAGAGGGACAGTGTAGAGGACAATGTAGAGGGACAGTGTAGAGGGACAGTGTAGAGGACAATGTAAAGGGACAGTGTAGAGGGACAGTGTAGAGGACAGTGTAGAGGACAGTGTAGAAGGACAGTGTAGAGGACAGTGTAAAGCAGAGACATCAAACTCAATAGCACAGGGGGCCAAAACTTTAGGCCGTGGGCCGAACAGGATAAACATTTATTGAACAACTAAAACTAAATGTTTTTTAACATAAATATGAATAAAAACAGACAGACGTTTTATTCCAGAATAAATAAACTTAAACTTTATATAACAAAATAATTTGCTCTCCATCAAAACATCCCTTGTGAAAATGACACAAGTTACAGATCTGAACTAATAATTCTGCTTTTGTACAAAAGTAAAAATAACAAATACAAACATTCTGGTTTTTGCTCTTGTGCTGTTTAGTCAGAACTGGATGCTTGGCATCTTGGCACCAAGTTTAGGTTGTGTGTGTTTAGGTTGTGTGTGTTTGGGTTGTGTGTGTTTAGGTTGTGTGTGTTTGGGTTGTGTGTGTTTAGGTTGTGTGTGTTTGGGTTGTGTGTGTTTAGGTTGTGTGTGTTTGGGTTGTGTGTGTTTGGGTTGTGTGTGTTTAGGTTGTGTGTGTTTGGGTTGTGTGTGTTTAGGTTGTGTGTGTTTGGGTTGTGTGTGTTTAGGTTGTGTGTGTTTAGGTTGTGTGTGTTTGGGTTGTGTGTGTTTAGGTTGTGTGTGTTTGGGTTGTGTGTGTTTAGGTTGTGTGTGTTTAGGTTGTGTGTGTTTGGGTTGTGTGTTTAGGTTGTGTGTGTTTGGGTTGTGTGTGTTTAGGTTGTGTGTGTTTGGGTTGTGTGTGTTTAGGTTGTGTGTGTTTGGGTTGTGTGTGTTTAGGTTGTGTGTGTTTAGGTTGTGTGTGTTTGGGTTGTGTGTGTTTAGGTTGTGTGTGTTTGGGTTGTGTGTGTTTAGGTTGTGTGTGTTTGGGTTGTGTGTGTTTGGGTTGTGTGTTGTGGAGATTCTCAGGATGGACTGCAGGTGTTCCTCAGTGACACGACTCCTGTGTGATGTTTTGTTCATCTTCATCACTGAGATCAGCTTCTCACACACACACACACACACACACACACACACACACACACACACACACACACACACAGACACACACACACACACACACACACACACACACACACAGACACACACACACACACACACACACACACACACACACACACACACACACACACACACGCACGTGCTACTGAACATGCACGAGGTTCGAGCCACATGTAGATGGAGCTGAGGCATTGCTTCAGGAATGGAGCAAATAAACTGTGCGAGCCCTGCAGTGTCGTACTTTACCTTCAGCGCCCCGTTACACCATCAGCTCCATCTGAACCTGCACCGCTGCAGTTTCCCCGTCGACGGCACATGGGCTGTGAAGCAGCTCGAAATTCCCTTTTTTGTGCTTCAAAGTCTCCAAAGCACCGTGAGAACTCAGTGTGAAGTGAAGTGCGCTCAGTTTATCAGCAAAGTGCGCGTTAGGGAACATCGTTACACCGACTCGCCTCAACATGACTCGGCAACAGGGAAAGTGAGGCAAGTTGCAGTGCATTTGTGTCTCCCATAAGAGCAGCTTCACATGAAATGTCTTCACTGCATCATACATGTCAGTGATCATGTGGTCACGTCCCTGGTCACGTCCCTGGTCACGTCCCTGGTTCCACTTCTCATCCTGCAGAACTCTGGAGTCTTTTCCTTTACTGACAAATTTCCTTGCGGAGCTCAAAAAGCCAACGCAGCTCCGTATGATACGGAATGTCAGGATCTATTTCTCACATAAAAGATTGAAATTGTGGGAGATTTAAACCTTTCGCTCGTATAAAGTTTACAGTTTGTGTTACAGTTTGTGTTACAGTTTGTGTTACAGTTTGTGTTACAGTTTGTGTTACAGAGATCATTAAATGTTTCATATTTAACACTTTACCACAGCGTTTCCTGATGGATGACGCAGTGACATCATCTTTAACTCTCCTAACTCTCTCTACAGTCAGGTTTTACAGCTAATCCTGATGTCACATTAAACTCCTTAATTACAGCCACATTAGCCACTTTTTAGACGAGTTTGTCTTTACATTAGGTTGTATTGTTAGCTATGACTGTACATTAGGGTTGTATTGTTAGCTATGACTGTACATTAGGGTTGTACTGTTAGCTATGACTGTACATTAGGGTTGTACTGTTAGCTATGACTGTACATTAGGGTTGTACTGTTAGCTATGACTGTACATTAGGGTTGTATTGTTAGCTATGACTGTACATTAGGGTTGTACTGTTAGCTATGACTGTACATTAGGGTTGTATTTTTAGCTATGACTGTACATTAGGGTTGTACTGTTAGCTATGACTGTACATTAGGGTTGTACTGTTAGCTATGACTGTACATTAGGGTTGTATTGTTAGCTATGACTGTACATTAGGGTTGTATTGTTAGCTATGACTGTACATTAGGGTTGTATTGTTAGCTATGACTGTACATTAGGGTTGTATTGTTAGCTATGACTGTACATTAGGGTTGTACTGTTAGCTATGACTGTACATTAGGGTTGTACTGTTAGCTATGACTGTACATTAGGGTTGTATTGTTCGCTATGACTGTACATTAGGGTTGTATTGTTCGCTATGACTGTACATTAGGGTTGTATTGTTAGCTATGACTGTACATTAAGGTTGTATTGTTAGCTATGACTGTACATTAGGGTTGTATTGTTAGCTATGACTGTACATTAGGGTTGTATTGTTAGCTATGACTGTACATTAGGGTTGTATACAGTAACAGACGCTTGACTTGATTGACACAGGAATGTTCCCATGTAACCTGTCGTAGCGGGACAGTGTGGAGGACCATGTAGAGGACAGTGTAAAGGACATTGTAGAGGACAATGTAGAAGAGAGTGTAGAGAACAGTGTAGGGGACATTGTAGAGGACAGTGTAGGGGACAGTGTAGAGGGACAGTGTAGAGGACAGTGTAGAGGGACAGTGTAGAGGACAGTGTAGAGGGACATTGTAGAGGACAGTGTAGAAGAGAGTGTAGAGGGACAGTGTAGAGGGACAGTGTAGGGGACAGTGTAGAGGGACAGTGTAGAGGCAGTGTATGGGACAGTGTAGAGGACAGTGTAGAGGGACATTGTAGGGGACAGTGTAGAGGACAGTGTAGGGGACAATGTAGAGGACAGTGTAGGGGACAGTGTAGGGACAGTGTAGGGGACAGTGTAGAGGGACAGTGTAGGGGACAGTGTAGAGGACAGTGTAGAGGACAGTGTAGGGGACAGTGTAGAGGACAGTGTAGGGGACAGTGTAGAGGACAGTGTAGAGGACAGTGTAGGGGACAGTGTAGAGGACAGTGTAGGGGACAGTGTAGAGGACAGTGTAGGGGACAGAGTAGAGGACAGTGTAGGGACAGTGTAGAGGACAGTGTACGGGACAGTGTAGGGGACAGTGTAGAGGACAGTGTAGAGGACAGTGTAGAGGACAGTGTAGGGGACAGTGTAGAGGACAGTGTAGGGGACAGTGTAGAGGACAGTGTAGGGGACAGTGTAGAGGACAGTGTAGGGGACAGAGTAGAGGACAGTGTAGGGACAGTGTAGAGGACAGTGTACGGGACAGTGTAGAGGACAGTGTAGGGGACAGTGTAGAGGACAGTGTAGAGGACAGTGTAGGGGACAGTGTAGAGGACAGTGTAGAGGACAGTGTAGAGGTGTAAGGTATTAAACTCTTTAGAGGTCTTCTCAGAGGAATTTTCCTTTAAGACTTTACCTCTAAACGTTTCCTCTCCTCTGTGATGGCGAGCTGAAGCGCTTCATTGATTTGGAGAAAATTGATCCAGCACAAGCAGCTTGTCCCAGGAGGGAGACGAGTGATTCAGTCAGAGGGCAATCAGAGGGATGAAACTTAACTGCCCCCCTGTCCCTGCCCCTGTCATGTGTTCAGGTCAAAACAACCCTGTGAGGATTTTTACTAAAAATTGAGCAGTTTGACCTGAAGATCAGATTTAAAGCAACTGTTCAAAGAAAATCTAATGGAGCTGAGGTGTGTGTGTGTGTGTGTGTGTGAGTGTGTGTGTGTGAGAGTGTGTGTGTGTGTGAGAGTGTTGTGCATGGTGTTTTGATGTGTGTCTGTGTGTGTGTGTGTTGTGGTGTGTGTGTGCTGCCTTAGTGGTGAGGTGCGTGTCACTGTGTGATGTGTGTGTGTGGAGAGTGTGTGTGTGTGTGAGAGTGTGTGTGTGGTGAGTGTGTGTAGGTGTGTGTGTGTGGGGGTGTGTTGTGTCATTATGTGTGATGAGGAGTGGTGTGTGTGTGTGTGTGTGTGTTTGGGGGAACATGATGGTGTGTGTGTGTGTGTGTGCGTGTGTGTGTGTATGTGTGTGTGTCTGTGTGTGTGTGTGTCTGTGTGTGTTTGTGTGTGTATGTGTGTGTGTGTTTGTGTGTGCGTGTGTGTTTGTGTGTGTGTGTGTGTGTGTGTGTGTGTGTGTGTGTGTGTGTGTGTGTGTGTGTGTGTGTGTGTGTGTGTGTGTGTGTGTGTGTGTTTGTGTGTGTGTGTGTGTGTGTGTGTGTGTGTGTGTGTGCGTGTGTGTGTGTTTATTTCTACACTGGAGCTTTGAGGTTAATGTATTTGGTAAAAAATATGAACAGAACAAACAACACACTCCTTTTTCTTTTATTTCTTTTACTTATTTTTTAATTTGTTCCAGATATGATGTAATTACTGATCCTGATTTCATACATGGTCTGTTTCCCAAAATATAATCTAATCACAATTACACTTTATTACACTTTATTACACTTTATTACACTTTATTACACTTTATACTTTTATAAATGCCACTTTAGGTCTCATCCTGACTCATTAAACACAGAGTTCATGTTTTTTCTGATTAATGTCTTCCTTTGTTATCGATATTGATAAGAAAACTGTTTGTGTTTAAAATACTAATAAATTAATTTATTTACTACATAATTTTTAATCATGTTGTTTTGTTGTTTTATTTCTGGAATGTTTCAGTCACAAAAGGCTGAAGTGTGTTAAAGCAGGTGGAATTCCCATGGCATTATAAACATTATACAGTTAAGACAATTAAAGTTCAGTGTGTTTGTGACTGTTAGGGAATATGTACGAATGTTGGGTCACTTTCTGTTTCGATTTTTGTGTGAGTTCTTTGAACACCAAGGAACTCTACATACTGGGAGGTGGAGGAAACTTTACTAAACATGGATGCTACCGTAGTGGACATCTATGACTTGAGAGCAACTGCAGAGTCTTGAGGACCAGGTTTAACTACCCAAGTCCTTGTGGTTTTCCCCCCGAGCAGCTAATATACCACACTGTGACGTGTGTGTGAGAATGCTGTGACGTTGTGTGTGAGAATGCTGTGACGTGTGTGTGAGAATGCTGTGACGTGTGTGTCAGAATGCTGTGACGTGTGTGTGAGAATGCTGTGACGTGTGTGTGAGAATGCTGTGACGTGTGTGTGAGAATGCTGTGACGTGTGTGTCAGAATGCTGTGACGTGTGTGTGAGAATGCTGTGACGTGTGTGAGAATGCTGTGACGTTGTGTGTGAGAATGCTGTGACGTGTGTGTCAGAATGCTGTGACGTGTGTGTGAGAATGCTGTGACGTGTGTGAGAATGCTGTGACGTGTGTGTGAGAATGCTGTGACGTGTGTGAGAATGCTGTGACGTGTGTGTGAGAATGCTGTGACACTGTGTGTGAGAATGCTGTGATGTTGTGTGTGAGAATGCTGTGACGTGTGTGTGAGAATGCTGTGACACTGTGTGTGAGAATGCTGTGACACTGTGTGTGAGAATGCTGTGATGTTGTGTGTGAGAATGCTGTGACGTGTGTGTGAGAATGCTGTGACACTGTGTGTGAGAATGCTGTGACGTGTGTGTGAGAATGCTGTGACGTGTGTGTGAGAATGCTGTGACACTGTGTGTGAGAATGCTGTGACACTGTGTGTGAGAATGCTGTGATGTTGTGTGTGAGAATGCTGTGACGTGTGTGTGAGAATGCTGTGACACTGTGTGTGAGAATGCTGTGACACTGTGTGTGAGAATGCTGTGATGTTGTGTGTGAGAATGCTGTGACACTGTGTGTGAGAATGCTGTGACGTGTGTGTGAGAATGCTGTGACACTGTGTGTGAGAATGCTGTGACGTGTGTGTGAGAATGCTGTGACACTGTGTGTGAGAATGCTGTGACGTGTGTGTGAGAATGCTGTGACACTGTGTGTGAGAATGCTGTGACGTGTGTGTGAGAATGCTGTGACGTGTGTGAGAATGCTGTGACGTGTGTGTGAGAATGCTGTGACGTGTGTGAGAATGCTGTGACACTGTGTGTGAGAATGCTGTGACGTGTGTGAGAATGCTGTTACGTGAGTGTGAGAATGATGTGACGTGTGTGTGAGAATGCTGTGACACTGTGTGTGAGAATGCTGTGACGTGTGTGTGAGAATGCTGTGACACTGTGTGTGAGAATGCTGTGACACTGTGTGTGAGAATGCTGTGACGTGTGTGTGAGAATGCTGTGACACTGTGTGTGAGAATGCTGTGACGTGTGTGTGAGAATGCTGTGACGTGTGTGTGAGAATGCTGTGACACTGTGTGTGAGAATGCTGTGACACTGTGTGTGAGAATGCTGTGACGTGTGTGTGAGAATGCTGTGACACTGTGTGTGAGAATGCTGTGACGTGTGTGAGAATGCTGTGACATTGTGTGTGAGAATGCTGTGACACTGTGTGTGAGAATGCTGTGACACTGTGTGTGAGAATGCTGTGACACTGTGTGTGAGAATGCTGTGACGTGTGTGAGAATGCTGTGACATTGTGTGTGAGAATGCTGTGACACTGTGTGTGAGAATGCTGTGACGTGTGTGAGAATGCTGTGACATTGTGTGTGAGAATGCCTTTTTAGGTTTCCATAGGAGGAATAGCAGTTGTTGTGCTTTGAAGAACCAGGTGAAGAACCAGGTGAAGAACCAGGTGAAGAACCAGGTGAGAGGTGTTGATGGACCATGTGAGATCATTTGCCATGTAGACTCCAAGGAACCTGATGTCGTTCACACTCTCCACTGCCCCTTCATTTATATCCAGAGGAAGATGAGTGTTCTTCCTGGACCTCCTGAAGTCAACAATGATCTCTGTCATTTTTGTGGTGTTCATAAACAAGTTGTTCACTATGTCAGTGAACACTGACACTAAATCAGATGTTGAACCTCCTGTCAGTAATTATAGAATTTGAGGAATGGATTGTGGTGCAGTCATGATTAAAGATGGGGAATAGGGCTGGGCTAAGCACACAGCCCTGTGGTGCACCTGTGTTGAGCACTATAGTGGTGGAGGTGTGCTTTCTTATGAGCAGAGTGCTGAGTCTAGACCTGGTGTGCATATTAGCTTGTGAGGAATAATGGTGTTCAAAGTGAAACT
>NC_062518.1:155000-165000 GCF_022655615.1 Tachysurus fulvidraco
ACATACACCCACACAAACACACACACACATACATACACACATACACACACAAACACACACACATACATACACACACACACACACACACACACATACATACACACATACACACACAAACACACACACATACATACACACACACACACACACACATACACACACAAACACACACACACACACACACATACATACACACATACACACACAAACACACACACATACAGTACACACATCTTGTCACCATATTTTCTTCATGTACATGTTGAGATGCTGTGGTGAAACTGAGTTAAATAAAATAGTTTATATATGTTATAATCTGAACATGTTTTATAAAAATATCTTTTATAAGAATAACTGAAACAGGAAGCAGAATGATCTGCAAATGATCAGCGGAACGTCATGAGGAAGATCAATAACCAGGTTCACACACACGGAAAAAGCACAATGAGACAAACGCTGCAGTTCCATTATTTCTGTCTCCGGAGCTTTCAGACATCTAACATAAGTAAAAGACTCTCTAAAATTAGTGTCATGTAAAAGTGCAGTGTTAAAATGTCACTAGACTGTTAGGCTTGATCTTCTCTTTACTAATAGTACACTGTACCATCCTGTGGTCAGAGACGCATCTCATCTGGTCAGAGACAGCGTGTTATCTGTGGTGTGGGACCTCGTGTACTGTCTCTTTGTCTTATTAAAACCTCTCCATATGTCACGTAGCTCGTAACTCCATCAGCTCCCACAGACACTTACAGGAAGCCACGTGAGCTTCTGCTTGGTTCTGAACTAAAATATCTGTAGTACAGTTAAAATCTCAGGCTAAGATGAAACTATCAGCAGTTTTCACATTCCACACTCACATTGTTAACTTTATGTAAAACAGCCATCGTCCCCACTGCATTGTGGGAGCGAACACACAGATAACAACTAAAACCTCACTTTTAAAATCTCTTCAACTGAAAAAGAACAAGGAATAAAATTGTGAGTAAACAGCGAGGCGACTTAGTGTTGTGTAGTGGCTTATAATCACCACCCCATCCCTCCTTCCCCCAATCAGCAGCATTAATGACATCACTGCGGTTTCCTGAAGCATAACAGCATCAATACGCTTCTGCTTTAAAAGTTTATATGACGTAATCCTCTCGCACATTAATGTTCACTCACAATGTGATTCACACTCATTATAAACTGTAGATAAAATAAACAGAGGGTGAAAAGTTTCTTCACTCTAAAGATTTTAACATCAATAAAAGCTCCTTCTCTTTTAAAATGTTTCACATCCTAAAGGTTAGAGAGTCTGACTCGTAACCCTAAGGTTGTGGGTTCGAGTCTCAGGCCGGCCATGACTGAGGTGCCCTTGAGCAAGGCACCGACCCCCCCCCCCCCCCCAACTGCTCCCCGGGCGCCGCAGCATAAATGGCTGCCCACTGCTCCGGATGTGTGTTCACAGTGTGTGTTCACTGTGCGCGCGTGTGTGTGTGTGTGTGTGTGTGTGTTTGTTCACTGCTGTGTGTGTGTGCACTTTGGATGGGTTAAATGCAGAGAAAAATTTCGGAGTCTGGGCCACTACTTAGCCGTATGTCACTTCACTTCACTTCATAAATGTTTTTTTGCCATTTTGTGTTTTTTAAATAATTCTTTAATATCTTCTGCACTTTCCACAACACTTAACTGTTCCTCATGTGAACCGAAGGCAGACGCTGACACACACTCTTCAGTCTGACTCCATTTCTTATATCTTTGTTTCTTGTTTGCTTCTTTCTGCTGTCCATCACCTTGTTCTTTCCTCTATGTTGGTACTTTAACAATGGGCTCTTCCTCCATCTCCACCCCCCATCAACCTGCACTGGTGTAGTGTCTGGTGTTTCCGAGTGATGGCTCTGCACCCCTGTACCTGCCTCTGCCAGTGCAGGAAGCTCCAGCACTGCAGCAGAACCCACTGAGCAGGGCTGATCCGGGGCAGGTTCAGAAAACAAGTCTTTTCCTGTGCTGCTTCAGCGCTTTTCAGGGGTTTTGTAACTCTGGTGGACTTCTGGGTTTGGGACTCACTCTCCTTTAGCTCTGGTGCAGCAGCAGGTCTGGGACCGAACAGCTGGCAGAACCGTGGCCCAGAACCGTGGGTCACCCTGCCTCTCAGGACAGGCCCAAACAAGATGCCCCGTTTTACCCCAGTGAAAGCATTTCATATGTGCATCTGAAGATACAAAGATGCTGTAATTAAAACCATCCATGTTGAATTTAACACCATTTCACTTCTGTGTCTTCTTTAAAAACCATAAAAGACATTTTCCTAAAAGTCACTAAATGTTAAACAAGTGTGGACTTACAGCCAAGGGGGACTTTCTGACTGGGGAGACACTCGCTCTTTGGTCTATATCTCCTCAGGAATAACAGGACGGACGTTAGACAGCATAACCTTTTTAATCGGGGAACTGAGGAGAGAAACCAGTTTCAGTTCGTTATTCATCACGACGCCTTTCTGACTCCGTTTGTGCACGTTTTCAACTTCATTCAAAATAAATCACAATCGCACTGTTCACTGAGGCAGAGACAATGTTCTCGTGTCCCACCATGTTACTGACCGCTAGAACACACACACATACACACATACACACACACACACACACACACACACACACACACACATACACACATATACACACACACACACACACACACACACATATACACACACATACACATATACACACACACACAAATACACACACACACACACACACACACACAAATACACACACACACACATTCTCTCATACACAACACATATACACACACACCCACATACACAAATACACACACACACACAACACATATACACACATCCACATACACAAATACACACACACACAAATTCTTTCACACACACACACAGAAATACACACAGACACACACACAGTCTCTCACACACACATACACAGATATACACACACACACACACACACAAATACACACACACACACAAATACACACACACACACAAATACACACACACACACACACAAATACACACACACACACACACACACACAAATACACACAGACAAATACACACACACACACATACACACACACACACAAATACACACACATACACACATACACACAAATACACACACACACACACAAATACACACACACAAATACACACACACACATACACACATACACAAATACACACATACACAAATACACACACACACAAATACACACAGACATATACACACACACACACACACACACACACACACACACACACACACACACACATACACACACACACTCATACACACACACATACACACAAACACACACACGGTGGCGGCTATACAATTGAATTAAAATGAATAATTTTAATGTAATTGTATTTAAACTTGCCTTTTTAACTCACTACAACACTAAACCAATGAGAACCCTGAGCTTGTTTCTTTACAACGAGACGGTTCCATCTGGGGTAACAGGAGACAATGTCACCCGAAGTGTGTCGCTTATGTCCAGTTTATAACGTTGTTTTGTTTCGGTTGCCATCACTGCAGAAATCCCCGCTTCACACAGATAGCATGTCGGACATGACGATAGTGATGTAAGTGCTGTGGTGACAATCTCAGGGTATTCCGCCATGACTTTAATCCAGAACACCGGCAGAGTTTCTAACTTTCTAACGACGTCTGTTTCGTCTCATTGTTGCTAATTTGTGGGTTAAATTTGAGCAAACACAATATACACGTACACCAAGCACTGTTAAACATGACAAAGTACCGGTGAACAGAGAGAAGAGCGATACACACCTTCTCTCTCCACCAAAGCTACAACACCACTGCCGCTCGCAGCCGCTCGGCTCCAGACGTCACCTAAACCCGGCCAGATATCACGATAGTTTGCGCATGCGCGGTATCGGTGCGGCTTGATAAAGTTAATAATAACGTTAATAATGTAATGTTAAAAAATAATGTTAATGTTCCTTGGGCAGCCCGGTACCGGTCCGCGGCCCGGGGGTTGGGGACCACTGCTTTATAGGACTTAATAAGTATGTAGTATGTAAGTATGTAAATAAGAGGGAGAAGTTTATGAGCTCCCACACTGCCCCCTGCTGTCCTAAATCAACATGTAGTCATTTTTAGAAACTTCATTATTTTCTATTTTTATATTTTAGCTTTTACACAGTCGTATTCAACAGAAATTCCAGCAGGTTTCTCATTTTCAGTGTTTCTCAAAGGTTACCTTTTGTTTTGAAGGATGAAAACTGCTCAAAAACATCTTTACTTGTTTAGTTTTTAACTATTATATCAATAATACCAATAATAACAGCAGGGCTGTCAGGTGTGACGCATTAATGTGACGTCCCTCATGTCGGTCTTTTCTCACGCAGAAAAACTTTTGGACTATTTATCATATATTTAATAAGCCGCAGCACCCAAAACGTATCAGTCCTCACCGCCGTCTCTATGGAAACGGGCAGGAACCAAGCGTGTCACCCCTGGAGCTCTTAGTTGAGCCTGACACTTATCAACCAATCAAAACAAGAGGCTACACAACAGCCAATCAGATAATAGCATTATTGTATCTGGGTAAGATTTAACACAACAACCAATTAAAAAAAAAACACATTCATTACAGAGGGTATTTTCGATGGTCGAACAAAACCTCAACACGAAACAGTTTGTCTCTGGACGGGACATTGTCCTCAATCATGTCTCTGGACGGGACATTGTCCTCAATCATGACCCTAAAAATGTCTGGGCTTGTGCTGAACTGTTTTATATGGGAGCAACATTACACATGATGGAGGAAATGTCACTCTTGTCTGTCTTCAAAACTTGAGAGCCCTGTAACAGTGCAACATCAAAGGAAAAGGAGAGTTTGTACACCAGGTTCTGAGTTCTAATAAAACACAACATTGTCACTTTACCAACACATTTTACATTTTACTCTGTAGGTTGTGCTGTGATGAGAGTCCTGAAATCATATTCATCATTAATAAAATCATTAATAATCCTGACGTCCACTAACCCAGGGAACGTGAGAAGAGTCTGCGTGAAGGTGGAGCTTCCTACTGATGGGTTTTACAGCTTTCACCACACTGCATGTAACTTAAATGTAATAAATGTCTATTGTAGATCAGCAGGAGACTAAACTGTTATTAAGAGCACAGCATGGATGGATCCTGGGACGTGACACACACTTCTCTGTGGTTAAAGCTTCACCTGCTGGTGACGAGACGAGGAGGAGAGAGCGATAAATGATTAAAGGAGTTTTAAGCCAGAATTTATTAAGTAATAAAGGAAGTAATTGAGAGTCTGGTGTCAGGAACTAAATTACTGCTCACTACACACACACACACACACACACACACACACACACACACAATAATATAACACAAAGGTCTAAGCTCAGATGATGTTTAATACACACACACACACACACACACACACACACACACACACACACACAGAACACTAGAAGTGAATCTCACAGTGTATGTGTGTGAATGACACGATGTTCAGCTCATTATTATAATAATCATGACGTTTTATCCACATTCTGAAATCAACTAAATGAAAGTTATGTAAGAGTTTTTTAATGTTTGTGTTTTCTTACAGAAGCTAAATACTTTTCAGTGCCACAGATCCTGTGTTTAGGTCCAAGTTTGTTTGATTTAGGATTATTCCATATAGTGCTGTGGTCTTATATGATCTAGCTTTGATTGGAGGATAAATGTTTATAATGTTTATAGTATTATAGTTTATTATAGTTTTATAGTATTTATAGTTTATTATAGTTTTATAGTATTTATAGTATTCTAGTTAACTTTACTGTAAGGAGGTCAGATGATGTGGATCATTTCCTAATAATTCATTCATTCATTAATAATAAATCTGAACTTCAGGTTAAATGCATTAATTATTTAAATAATACACATCTAAACATCTAACACAGTGAGACGTGCTAGTCTACTGCTTAAGGTATTGGACTACTGATCAGAATGTCATGAGTTCGAATCCCAGGTCCACTAAGGTGCAACTGTTGGGCCCCTGAGTTCGGCCCTTAACCCTAGTTGTATTGAACTTGAAGCAGAAAATAATGTAAGTCACTCTGGATGATTGTGTCTGCTAAATGCCTTAAATATAAACACAGTGAATTACGATCAGCAGCCAAAAGTCTTCCTCGGCTCGTCAGTCTCACTCTCAGTGTGATGAATCCATCATGAAGGTTTGTGTTTAAAGCTGCAGCTCTGATTAATTATACTGAAGTGTGTATGACAGTTTCTGGGACATTCAGCTCCCAGTATCTCAGCGCACACACACACACACACACACACACACACACACACACACACACACACACACACACACACACACACGTACATGTGTGAGTGAGTGAGTGAGTGAGTGTAGAACCCGTGGTGTTGTGTGATGGAGCGTCACAGAGCCGACCCTGAGAGCAGACACAGTGATGGAGACGGAGCATCTGAGAGCTCATTAAAATGTCCCCCAGCGCTGCTGCAGAGTCGCATCCCTGAGGAACATCTCCATGGTGCTGATTAATAAACATCACAACTGCAGCTCCCAAACCACAAACACCAACGGTGCAGGAATCAGCCTTACAGGGTAACAGCAGCACAAACTGCAGAGTATACAAACATGGAGAAGCAGAAAAAACTGGGAAAATGCAGGAAAAAACAGACAGAAAAAAGAAGAACAGATCTCAAAATAAACAAAATCAATATTCTGATTATCTGTGTGTGTGGACAGAGTGGGTGTGGTCTGAGTGGGTGTGAACAGAGTGGGTGTGGTCTGAGTTGGTATGGTTTGAGTGGGTGTGAACAGAGTGGGTGTGGTCTGAGAGGTGTGGTTTGAGTGGGTGTGAACAGAGTGGGTGTGGTCTGAGTGGGTGTGGTCTGAGTGGGTGTGGTTTGAGTGGGTGTGAACAGAGTGGGTGTTGTCTGAGTGGGTGTGAACAGAGTGGGTGTGGTCTGAGTGGGTGTGGTTTGAGTGGGTGTGAACAGAGTGGGTGTTGTCTGAGTGGGTGTGGTTTGAGTGGGTGTGGTCTGAGAGGTGTGGTTTGAGTGGGTGTGAACAGAGTGGGTGTGGTCTGAGTGGGTGTGAACAGAGTGGGTGTGGTCTGAGTGGGTGTGAACAGAGTGGGTGTGGTCTGAGTGGGTGTGAACAGAGTGGGTGTGGTCTGAGAGGTGTGGTTTGAGTGGGTGTGAACAGAGTGGGTGTGGTTTGAGTGGGTGTGAACAGAGTGGGTGTGGACTGGGTGGGTGTGGTCTGAGTGGGTGTGGACAGAGAAGGTGATGTGGGCGTGGCCTTAAACCTCTTCCTAAAAGTTTAGCTCATTAGCACTCAGAGTAAACACTGGTGTTAATTAGCAGCGTTATACAGGATGTTAGCACATGTTAATTAGCAGCGTTATACAGGATGTTAGCACATGTTAATTAGCAGCGTTATACAGGATGTTAGCACATGTTAATTAGCAGCGTTATACAGGATGTTAGCACATGTTAATTAGCAGCGTTATACAGGATGTTAGCACATGTTAATTAGCAGCGTTATACAGGATGTTAGCACATGTTAATTAGCAGCGTTATACAGGATGTTAGCACATGTTAATTAGCAGCATTATACAGGATGTTAGCACATGTTAATTAGCAGCGTTATACAGGATGTTAGCACATGTTAATTAGCAGCGTTATACAGGATGTTAGCACATGTTAATTAGCAGCGTTATACAGGATGTTAGCACATGTTAATTAGCAGCGTTATACAGGATGTTAGCACATGTTAATTAGCAGCGTTATACAGGATGTTAGCACATGTAATACACGTAAAACCTCGTGTTCATTTTGAGTTTAATTTCTTTTTGCTTTTAATTCAAAATTCACAAACATTAAACATTTTCATTTTCAAGGTTTCAGAATTAACATCGATTCTGTAAATTCAACTCTGTATGAATTTGTTAATTATCCAGGAAACTTAATGCTAATTGCGATCCCAACAGGCAGACTTTATAAATTAGCTGCTAGCATTAAAACACAGCGGCCGTGAGAGAGAAGACGAGGAGAACGAGACACGAACTCCACTCAATGAATTAATTTCAATTTGTTACAGACCATAATATTCAGAGCCCATTGTGCTCGTTCTCTTATTATTTTATGATCTATAGGCCGGCGTTCTGCCCAGAAACTGCAGGAGAAAATGATCTTGGGACTATTTCAGTCTCACGTACAGTTATGCTAATGGATCTACATGAAACCTCTTGCAGAAACATGGAGAAAGAATACAGAGGAAAAACTGGGTGAATCCCACATCTGAACAGTCAGGAGCCACGAGGAATGGTCAGGAGGCATCAGGAACCACGAGGAACAGTCAGGAGCCACGAGGAACAGTCAGGAGGCATGAGGAACAGTCATGAACCACGAGGAACAGTCAGGAGCCATGAGGAACAGTCAGGAACCACGAGGAACAGTCAGGAGCCATGAGGAACAGTCAGGAAACACGAGGAACAGTCAGAAGGTATGAGGAACAGTCAGGAACCACGAGGAACAGTCAGGAGCCATGAGGAACAGTCAGGAGGCATGAGGAACAGTCAGGAAACACGAGGAACAGTCAGAAGGTATGAGGAACAGTCAGTAACCATGAGGAACACTAAGGAGCCATGAGAAACAGTCAGGAACCATGAGGAACAGTCAGGAGGCATGAGGAACAGTCAGGAGGCATGAGGAACAGTCAGGAACCACAAGGAACAGTCAGAAGGTATGAGGAACAGTCAGGAACCACGAGGAACAGTCAGGAGGCACGAGGAACAGTCAGGAACCACAAGGAACAGTAAGGAGCCATGAGGAACAGTCAGAAGGCATGAGAAACAGTAAGGAGCCATGAGGAACAGTCAGTAACCATGAGGAACACTAAGGAGCCATGAGGAACAGTCAGGAGCCATGAGGAACAGTCAGGAGCCATGAGGAACAGTCAGGAGCCATGAGGAACAGTAAGGAGCCATGAGCAACACTAAGGAGCCATGAGCAACACTAAGGAGCCATGAGGAACAGTCAGGATATTTATTGTCATTTCAAACATTTGGAGTGTGCTTTGAGAAAAATATAACATTTCTCCTGGGATCAGAATGTACACACACACACACACACACACACACACACACACACACACACACACACATACCATGCAGTTCAATAAAACACTGACGTTAACTAAACACTAACGAGCTACAGAGAAAAGAAGAGAAATGTGAAGCAGGCGTTCAGTGTGAGGGCTGTGAAGTGCAGAGCAGCTCAGGATCCGTCTGAAACAGTGTGTGTGATTTGAGGTGTTAAAGACAGAGCGCTCTCATATCTCACCTCAGATCTTCTACATAAACACAAACATCATCAGACAGACAGGCAGAAGGTTCTGAGATTCAGTCTCACTGAGATTTCTGTTCTCTGATCTCAGCGTTCTGTCAACACCATTAATATGCAGGTCCTGAGCCCAGTGTGTGTGTGTGTGTGTGTGTGTGTGTGTGTGTGTGTGTGTGTGTGTGTGTGTGTGTGTGTGTTTGTGTGTGTATATTTGTGTGTGTTTGTGTGTGTGTGTCTTTGTGTGTGTGTGTGTGTTTGTGTGTGGGTATGTTTGTGTGTGTGTACGTGGGTGTGTGTGTGTGTGTGTGTGTCTTCGTGTTTGTGTGTCTTTGTGTTTGTGTGTGTGGGTATTTTTGTGTGTGTGTGTGTGTGTGTATGTGGGTGTGTGTGTCTTTGTGTGTGTGTCTTTGTGTTTGTGTGTGTGTGTCTTTGTGTTTGTGTGTGTGTATGTGGGTGTGTGTGTCTTCGTGTTTGTGTGTGGATGTGTGTGTGTTTGTGTGTGTGTCTTTGTGGGTGTTTGTGTGTGTGTTTGTGTGTGTGTTTCTTTGTGTTTGTGTGTGGATGTGTGTGTGTTTGTGTGTGTTTTTGCTGCTTCCATCATCAGAAAGTACAATGAGTTTCCACTAATAA
>NC_062518.1:170000-175000 GCF_022655615.1 Tachysurus fulvidraco
CTTGGTGGGGGATTGAGGTAGGAGACTCGAGTAATGGACACAGGTAGGGCAGTAAGTTAGGAGAGTCAGGTAACTGAGACTCATGTAGGGAAAGCGGAGAAGGGACTCGGGTAAGGTTCCCCAGAGAGGAGAGTCAGGTAGGTGACTCAGGAAGGGAAGTCAGTTAGAGTACTCGGGAATGAGACTCGGGTATGGGGCTCAAGGAAGGGGGGGCTGATAGGTGACTCAGGTAGGAGACTCAGGTTAGAGGAGTCAGTTAGGGGACTTGGGTAGGGGACTCAGGCAGGGGAGACAGAAAAGTGACTCATATAGGAGACAGGTTGGAGACTCGGGTAGCTTGGACTTGCCCTCTACTCTTCATGTCTAGGGGACAATTCCTAAAGCCTGAAGACTCTTTGTAGAGTGGTTCCGATAATAATGTAAAGCTCTATGTGTGTGACTGAGATGAATAACGTGTGTGAGGAGAGAGTGATGACATGCACATGTAGATTTAGTGCAGCACACTAAACTAGAAGGTACAACATTACATTAGTTGTAGTGGTGTTAGCATCATAGCTAAAAACTCCATATTATGATAGTTCCAGGTTGTGGAACAAGGTCATGAGTATAAACAGTACAGAGTAACAGAGTCGTCAAGACTGGACTCCTGCAAATGCAACACACTGCTGGCGGGTCTACATATGAACGCAATCCGTCTTCTGCAAATGACCCATAATGCAGCTGCACGACTTGTTTTCAACCTGCCAAAGTTCTCCACATCACCACACTGCTGTGTTCCTCCTCTCGCTCCTGTAGCTGAACACATCAGATACAAATCACTGAGGCTGGCCTACAAAGCCACAAACAGACCATCTCCCTCTTACCCCAAAGCCCTCATCACTTCTCACACTGCACCTCACACCCTCAGATCTACACCACTGCCCCACTGGTCCCACCATCTCTCAGGGTAAGAGGGACATTTACTACAAGACTCTTAACAGGTAGCCAGTGTAGAGATGATAACATTGGGGTTAAAGGTCATACTTTCTTGTCCTAGTGAGAACTCTGGCAGCTGCATTTTGGACTAACTGTAACCTATTTATTAAAGATGCAGGACAACCACCTAGTAATGCATTACAATAGTCCAGTCTAGAGGTCATGAAGGCATCAACTAGCTTCTCAGCATCAGATACAGACAGGATGTTTCTCAGCTTGGTGATATTTCTAAGGTGAAGAAGGCTGTGTTTGTAATATGGTGATATGAGATTAAAGACAAGTTACTGTCTAATAAACACCAGGGGTCTCATTTATAAAACTGTGTGTAGGATCCTTACTAAAAGTTTACGTATGCCCAAAAGCCAAAAATGGCGTACGGCAAAATAAATTGCGATTTATAAAACCGTGCGTACACACACCTGTAAATGTTCCCTTTATAAATCACAGATCACCCGCAGATGTGCGTACGTGAACCAGCCTCAGATCCCGCCCTGTACACGCCCATTTTTAACCATAAATAGTCAATGCAAATCACTGCGCGGGCACGAGAGTGATCGTTATAATGAGTTTCCTCTGCGCTCTGTGTGTTTAATAATGGGGTGAGGAGCAGCGTCTCAGGGGTAGTCACTGTCACCTGTAGGTTATAATTACATTAAAAACAACATTGTTACAGTTTCTACTTTTTAATACTGTTAAACTCACCAAGAAGCCAGCCATCACGTACTGCGCCTGCATTTAGTCTGTTCCCTACACTGTTATGTGTCAAGATAAAGGAATCATGTGTTGAACCAGGCCAGCGTGCCACAATGTTTGTGAGGGTCGTGTTGGAGTCACATATGATTTACACATTAATAGAATGCACATGCTTTCTGTTAACATAAGCAAATTCATTTTCAGATGGTGCCCTTATAGCAACATGAGCGCAGTCAATTGTGCCGATTACATTTGGGAAACCAGACAAAGCTGCAAATTGCATTGTAATTTCGGCCTCACACAGTGTAGGGGAACCTGATGTATCTCACACAGTGTAGGGGAACCTGATGTACCTCACACAGTGTAGGGGAACCTGATGTATCTCACACAGTGTAGGGAAACCTGATGTATCTCACACAGTGTAAGGGAACCTGATGTATCTCACACAGTGTAGGGAAACCTGATGTATCTCACACAGTGTAGAGGAACCTGATGTATCTCACACAGTGTAGGGGAACCTGATGTATCTCACACAGTGTAGGGAAACCTGATGTATCTCACACAGTGTAGGGGAACCTGATGTATCTCACACAGTGTAGGGGAACCTGATGTATCTCACACAGTGTAGGGGAACCTGATGTATCTCACACAGTGTAGGGGAACCTGATGTATCTCACACAGTGTAGGGGAACCTGATGTACCGACTACCCATATTAAGTATACCATTCCAAACGACAGATATCATGGCACTCAGGGACGGCTGTGATATACCAGACCTACAGGGTGAGATGATAGATTCCAATAGAATTATTTCATATACAAAAAGGTTTTAGACACAAAGTTGAGGATTACTTATAGTTTTTTTTATATAAATAATTTACCTGTCTGCCAATTCCTGCTGGAAACAGCCGGTTGCCAAGAACCCCAGAGTGGTGAGGACTTGTATTTGGACTGGGATGGCATGGTTCCGGTGTGTTGCCCTCTCTAATACTGGACCCAATTCAACACATATATCTAAGAGCACAGCTCTAGGGAATCTAAATCGGCTTATTAGCCAGTCATCATAATGGGCCAGGAAATCATCATGGTCCCTGAAAACTCGTTCTCTCCTTATTCTCCCATTGCGTAATCCTCCAACAGTGCCAGCAGTACCATCATGAAGCATTACATACCGGGTCACCGGAGGATTTATAATAGTTAGGACCGATGATGAGGAGCGATTGTGCTTCATGACTGTATTTGCAGACTTTGACATTTTATGATATATGTACATTAAGGAAAATATTTAGTTTGTACACTGTGTTCTGTAGTTCTCTAATAAAAGGGTATTTCATGCTATTCTGTATGACATGTAGTCGCGCCATCTCCTCCTGCGCTCCCGTTGTGGACAATGTGACTGTAAGGCAGCGCTGATTATCCATTCGTTCATTCATCTTCTACTGCTTATCCGAACTACTCGGGTCACGGGGAGCCTGTGCCTATCCTCAGGCGTCATCGGGCATCAAGGCAGGATACACCCTGGATGGAGTAGCTGTAATGGGTCTGTCTGTGTTTTCCCCTTGTTTCTGTCTGCCGTCTCTCCCTGGTATTAATTGTTTTGCTCCGCCCACTCATTGCTCACCATGGACACTAATCACATTCCATCTCTTCCCCAGGTGTCTTGTCTTTGTCTCTAATCGTCTCTGCTTGGTTATTGGCTCCTGTCCACTATATCTACTCTGTCTGTTCACTTCCCTGGTGTTGGTCGTTGTAGGTGTTTGGTTCATGTTGTTCTCTGTTCCTGTTCCGTGTCCTGATCTGTTTTGCCTGCCCGTATGTTTGTTTCTTGTTTTTGTCCAGTAAAGTCCTATCTGCATTTGGATCCTCTCTTGCCTTTTGTTTCACCGTGTGACATCCTGACAGTAGCGCTGATTATTATTATTATTATTATTATTATTATTTTATTTTTTAATACATTTTGAATTACCTTTGGATTTTACTAGATGTATGTGGCCTAAAACAATCAGCATTAATAACACTGTTGGATGTAATCTTCATGATAATGTGGATATAACGTATGAAATGGAGTGAAAATTAAATGTCATTAATTCTGATGGGGCCTGAAACCTGACTGAAACTCTCCTGTAAGAAGGAGCTCAGTTGAACAGACAACCTTTTATAGTATTTTAGACATAAATGAAAGGTCTGTAATCGGTCTGTAATTATCTCATCCACATGAGAGATGATCCTAAAGAGCGGTGATGAAAACTTCTGCACTCGAGTCATTCTCACTTCAGCCGGACGATTTGTCTTTCTCCTTCCTTTCTGTGTGTTTTCCTGCTGACACAGAGATATTTCATTGTTTATCTCGTTCAGAGACGAGACGCAGCTCCCTGCAGGAGCTGCACTTATTTTATTAAAATCCTGCGCCGACACCAGCACTCGCTTGTATTTATTACCACCTTCAATAAATAACACAGCTGCTTTATAAATACAGGAAAGATAAATTTAACATTTACAAGCCCCGTTGGACGAGAGTCTGTGTGCTAGTTAAAGCACAGACAATCTCCTCTGTGGGGTTTTATCATTTATGGCTCCGTTCCATAGACTAGTGTTCAATACAAGTGTCCTAGATTCAACACTAATAATAATGAGTGTAAAGAAACCAGTGAGAGTCGAGCTAACACATTCCAGGAGGGTCTGTCAGATAACAGGCTATGAGATTACATCAATTCTCCCCTTGCTCCCTCCATCACACACACACACACACACACACACACACACACACACACACACACACACACACACATTAAGGGTAGATATTAAATGTCACATTTGTTAAATTAAACATATTTGTGTGTGTGTGTGTGTGTGTGTGTGTGTGTGTGTGTGTGTGTGTGTGTGTATGTTTCTGTGTGTGTGTATGATTGTGTGTGTGTGTGTGTGTGTGTGTGTGTGTGTGTGTTTGGGTGTGTGTGAGAGACTCACAGGTGAATGTTTAACTGCAGGCTGCTGAACTCTCAGTATGAAGTCATGTTGTGTCAGAAGCTGAAGAGCAGCAGATCCACAAAGTTACAGTGTGAGAGATCAAAGGTCAAAATGGAGCAGATGGAGCTCAGTGTTCTGCCTCTGTAATACAGGAGAAGAACAGAGAGAGAGAGAGAGAGAGAGAGAGAGAGAGAGAGAGAGAGAGATAACCCGCAGCAATAGAAACAAAAATAAATAAACAAAATAATAATCGGTAAAATAAATAAAATGTTTTGATGTGAAAGTCCTGATATTAAATAAATTCTCAAGGTGCTTCACATAAAAAAGATGGAGAAGAATTAAAACCTTTCAGAAATAACAGCAAT
>NC_062518.1:180000-190000 GCF_022655615.1 Tachysurus fulvidraco
CGTCCTTCTGAACGAATCCTTATCGGTTCTACAGCAGAGTTTAGAGAGGCTTCTAAACAGAACCAGAGGCCTGCGACTTTAACCACGATATGAATCTACAAATGTATCATTAATTTCATAATCTTTAAATCACTTGTCCTGACCCCGCCCTGGGGTCCTGACCCCGCCCTGGGGTCCTGACCCCGCCCTGGGGTCCTGACCCCGCCCTGGGGTCCTGACCCCGCCCTGGGGTCCTGACCCCGCCCTGGGGTCCTGACCCCGCCCTGGGGTCCTAACACCGCCCTGGGATCCGCCCACCCTGGGATCCGCCCACCCTGGGATCCGCCCACCCTGGGATCCGCCCGCTCTGTCTGTAGTCTTTTACTGGAAATAAAAATCTGAAGCTCGGTCAGTGTGAATCCAGGCGTTTTATTCAGCTTTTAACTTTAATATCAAAAAGAAACCAAAGCATCAGATAATAATGTAAAGTGCATTTATATAATTTTATACACACAAGTTAATTATCATAATAAATGATTTACTCAGAATAACAATGTGAAAGTGAAGATTACAAAATGTGCAGGACTTTATAACGTGTTATTGTCTCTTTATTGTAAACTGCTTCATCATCTGACATTTTCTTTAATAAATCACAGAAAAGTGTCACTTCCTCACATCAGGGCATCTCACACACACACACACACACACACACACACACACACACACACACACACACACACACACACACACACACACACCTGAACTTCCTATAAAACACCTCCAGTTTTCCATCACGTTCTTGGCTCAGATTCTCACATCGATTCTCATTCAAGTTCACAAAAAGTGTAAGATGTCAGCAGACGGTGTGTTAATCCTGTCAGCGCTAATTAGCTGAAAAATGGAGACACAACGTGGTGATGAATGTTAAACGAGCAGCTCAGACCTTCAGACGAGGACACGGGGCTGTTAATGAACTACACCAAAGTGTGTCTAATTGACTCGGGAAATGAAGAGATAAAATGAGCTCCGTCCCGAACGCTGTGTGTGACAGCAGTGTCCTTCAGTCACACTAACAGGAACCTGAGACAGTGAGAGACGCCATTAACCTTCCCATAATGCACTGCTGACTGAGGAGTGCGGCGCTTAGTGTAAAAGAATTACGTTAAAAGTTTAAGACTTGAAATAAAGTTAGCATTAAAATGTGAATGATTAAATTTCATAAATGAGTTAAAAACAGAGAGAATTCGCTTCAGACACACAAACCAACACCAGACCTGAGCTGCACTTTAACTTTAACACAAACTGCATTTTAAACTGAGGAAAGTAAATATTTACATTAATAAGTTAATAAACTGTAGATTTCATTCGTCTCAGCTAACACTACCCCTAACACTACCCCTACCCCTAAAACTGCCCCTAACCTACCCCTAACACTACCCCTACCCCTAAAACTGCCCCTAACCTACCCCTAAAACTGCCCCAACCTACCCCTACCCCTAACACTACCCCTAAAACTGCCCCTACCCCTAACACTAACCATCCAGAATCCATGCAAAGTTATGTTTATATTTAACCTTCTCATGTTCACACACACACACACACACTCTCTCTCCCGCACACACACACACTCTCTCCCTCACACACACACACTCTCCCTCACACACACACCCTCACACACACACTACCTCACACACACTCTCTCCCTCACACACACACACTCTCTCCCTCACACACACACACACTCTCTCCCTCACACACACACACACAGTCTCTCCCTCACACATACACACACACACACTCTCCCTCACACACACACACACACACACTCTCTCCCTCATACACACACACACACACACACACTCTCCCTCACACACACACACACACACACTCTCCCTCACACACACACACACACACACTCTCCCTCATACACACACACACACACACACACACACACTCTGCAGTGATAATGGCCTGGGCTGTTTAAAGTGATGGAGGTTAATGCAGGTCAATCTTGAGGGAGTTTTCTCCTTAGCAGCGTCACACTGAAAGTTATAATTAATCATGGAGCTCGAGGTGTAATGAGGTTTTAGCAGAACTTTAATTCCTGTTGATTAATTTGCAGTGAATTAAAACAGCAACGTGTCTCATACAAGGTGAAGCAGAAAGCCAAGAAACTCCACACCCCTCATTCCCAAACCACAACGTGCTCAGTGACCCACAACCACACCTACACTAGAGCGCCACGCCCACACTAGAGCGCCACGCCCACACTAGAATACCACGCCCACACTAGAGTGCCACGCCCACACTAGAATGCCACGCCCACACTAAAACGCCACGCCTACACTAGAACACCACGCCTACACTAGAACGCCACGCCTACACTAGAACGCCACGCCTACACTAGAACACCACAACACAACTGCTATAACCGTCAGTGTCTCTTCAGCTTCTCGTCATCAAAACCAAACACATCTCTCACCAAACTCAAACATTCCAATAAAACTTGAGTGACATCACCTCACTGTCCAGTTTACAAAATAAAACTTAAGTAAAATTAAACTTTAATTAAACTCTGTGATGAATTTAAACAGAACTGAGACACTACATGCTAACAGGTCACACGCTAGCAGTTAGCTATATGTAAAATTAAATAAAAGCCTAAAGAGTTCAACACAGACTTCAGGAAGTTTGTGGGATAAATAAGCGGTTTGTGGGCGGAGTTTGTCTCTGAGCCCTTGTGATAGTTTCAGTAGAGGAAGGTCCCAAAGCTGCCCATGCCATTACGCCGGAACTGATTCCCCTCGATGGAGACGAACATGTCCTGACTCAGAAGATTCTCGTCGGCCCTCAGGGTTCCTACGTCCCGCACACGGTTCCTCTGAGCACGACGCTTCGTCACCGAAGTGGCCAGGAGCTCACGCACGATGACATCATTTCCTGTGGTGAATTCACATGCTGACTCCACCTCTGCTTTCACAGCCCCACCTTCTGATTGTATGACTCCACCCTGTTCCATTGTGGCCCCACATTCTGATTGTGTATTTCCATCCATTGATGTTGTGGCCCTGACCCCTGTCTGTGTGTCTCCACCCTCCAACATTGTAGCCCCGCCTCCTGTATGTGTGACTCCACACTCTTGTGTTGTAGCCCCGCCTCCTGTATGTGTGACTCCACACTCTTGTGTTGTGGCCCCGCCTTCTGTATGTGTGACTCCACCCTCTGGTGTTGTGGCCCCGCCTTCTGATTGCTCCTCCGCCTTTTCAGCTTCTGCAGCAGCTACAGAAAATTATATTTTTAATTCTCTTTATTTCCACTGCTAGATTATGAGCTATTAAATATTGTATGTAAAATAACTATAATTTCATAAATAAATGACCAAATAAACAGACAAACCTACACACACACACACACACACACACACACACACACACACACACACACACACTATAAAACACACCATGGAGCATGAATAAGAATAATCTGAAATTTATGTTCTTTTCTTTTATTTATGTTATGTTCTAAAATCCTTACATTATTAAATATTCATAAATGAACAGAATTCAGGTCACACACAATGTTACACAGTTACACACCCAGTCCCTGGTCTCTGCCCCATGGAGCCGTGTGTGTGTGTGTGTGTGTGTGTGTGTGTGTGTGTGTGTGTGTGTAACCGTGTTTAATGGTAACGAGTCTAATTACAACGCTGCTGAGAGTCGAATGGGATTAGAAAAGAAACAGTGAGATTAACGACATGAAAACCACAGACTCATCTTTCAGCTTATTAATCACACACACCGAAACCGAGGGGTGTGTGTGTGTGTGTGTGTGTGTGTGTGTCTGTGTGTGTTAGTAGTTTGTTACCTGTGCGGTCTTCAGGCTTTACTAGAATTACTCCATAACCTGCATTATTGTGGATCACATTATTCACCATTGTGATCTGAGGAGGAACGTCCAACTCATCTGCAAAATCCTACACACACACACACACACACACACACACACACACACACACAGAGAATAATCCAGGGTCTGTGGAGTAAAATGTCTAACCCCACTCCCTCTTTTACTGTTCTGCGGTCATCCAATCATAACACTGCACTGCAATACACCTTAACACCTTAAACTGTTGTCATATATTGAAATGTCTGTAATGAACTTGTGTGTGTGTGTGAGAGTGAGAGTGTGTGTGTGAGAGAGTGAGTGTGTGTGTGTGTGTGTGTGAGAGTGAGTGTGTGTGAGAGAGAGAGTGTGTGTGTGTGTGTGTGTGAGTGAGAGAGTGAGTGTGTGTGAGTGAGAGAGTGAGTGTGTGAGTGAGAGAGTGAGTGTGTGTGTGTGTGTGTGTGTGTGTGTGATAAAGTGGTATGCCACACATTTCACACATAAACAAGCTCATTGTCGTTAGTTAGGAGAATGTGAAGCTCCGCCCCCTCACCTTAATCACAACTCCCTCCTTACAGTGATGGATACCGTTTCCCACCAGACTGCACACACTCCCTGGATAAATCTCTACACCGGCTCCCTACACACACACACACACACACACACACACACACACACACACACACACACACACACACACAGACACACACACAGACACACACACACACACAGACACACACACACACACAGACACACACACACACAGACACACACACACACACACAGACACACACACACACACACACACAGACACACACACACACACACACACACACACACACACACACAGACACACACACAGACACACACACACACAGACACACACACACACAGACACACACACACACACAGACACACACACACACACAGACACACACACACACACAGACACACACACACACACAGACACACAGACACACACACACACACACACACACAGACACACACACACACAGACACACACACACACACACAGACACACACACACACACACACACACACACAGACACACACACAGACACACACACAGACACACACACAGACACACACACACACACACAGACACACACACAGAGCAAATGATGCATGTCTACACACAGTGCTACAACAATGAAGAATAAACACAAAAAGCACGCACACGAACACTACACCACCAGACACACACGCACACACACAGCACACACACGCACAACACGCACCACACAGCACGCACACACACACGCACCACGCACACACACAGACACACACGCGCACGCGAACACACACGCACAAAATAAAGAGCCTAAAAAGAAAGTAAAACAAATCGAGACAAAAACATAGGATAAAGAAAAGACGAGATAGCACGAGAAGAGAGAGAGAGACAAAAAATAAGCAAAATAGAGAGTAGAGAGAGAGATGAGCAGAGAGTAGAGAGACAAAAAAGATATCAGAGAGAGATGTAAAACAGCAAAGAGAGAGAGAGCAAAATATAGAAACGAGACGAGAGATGATACCGAGAGAGAGAGACCGAAGAGAGACAAGCAGAGATAGAGAGAGAGACATAGAAGAGAGACAGAGAGAGAAGAGATAGAGACAGACAGAGAGAGAGAGCGACCTAGCGGAGAGCCAGGAGAGAGAGAGAGATCCCAAGAGAGGACAGATAGAGATGAGAGACGACGAGAAAAGAGAGAGGAGACAGACAGAGAGGATAGTATACAGAGAGAGAGAGAGACAGAGGAGAACGGAGACAGTAGAGAGAGAGAAGAGAGAAAGAGAGAGCGTAGAGAGAGAGAGAGAGAGAAAGAGAGAGAGAGACAGAGAGAGTAGAGAGAGAGATACGAGAGAGAGAGAGAAACAGAAGAGAGATGAGAGAGAGAGAACAAAGAAGACCGAGAGAAGAGAGAACAGAGAACAGAAGAGAGAGAGAGCGAGAGACAGAGAGAGACAGATATAACGAGAGATATAGACAGAGAGAGAGACAGACAAGAGGAGAGAGAGAGACAGAGAGAAGAGGAGAGAAGAGAGACAGAGAGAGAGAGACAGGACGAGAGAGACAGAGAAAAAGAGAGAGAGGAGAGAGCAACAACAAAACGAGAAATAGGAGAGGATAAAGAGGACAAAAGCGAGTGATACAGAGAGAAAAAACTAAAAAGAGACGAGAGAGCAGAAAAACAAAGAGAAAGCAGTAAACAAACGAGAGAGAGAGAAAACAACAAAAAAGGAAAACACAAGAGACATGACAAAAAGAGAAAACAATATAGAGAAACACAGAGACAAATAGGTAGTACACACAGAGATGAGAAAAGAAAAACGAGACCAAAGAAAAAAGAGACAAAAATAAAAAGAGACAAAAAAGAGACAAAAGTAAAAAGAGAGAGAGAAAGAACAAAAAAGAAAAGGCGCAAGACCAGAGAAAAGAGAGAGAGAAAAACACAAAGAGAGAAAACACAGAGACAACGCAAAGAGAAAAAAAAGGCAGAAAACCGCGAGAAATAGCAGAGAAAGAAAAAAGAGAGAGAGCGCGAAAAAACAACGCGAAAAAACATCGACAAGAAGAAGAGAAAAAAAAGATAGAGAGAGAAAGGAAAAAAAAGGAGAAAACAAAAGAGAGAAACATAGAGAGAAAGAGAAAAAAAAAGAAACACAAAAGAGAGACAAAGAGAGAAAGAGAGAAAAGAGAAAGGAAATAAAGAAAGAAAAAAAAGAGAGAAAAAAAAGAGAAAAGAAAGAAGAAAAAGAAGAAAAGAAAAAAGAAAAGAAGAAAGAAAAAGAAAGAAAAAGCAGAAGAAAGAAAGAAAGAAAGAAAGAAAGAAAGAAAGGAGAGAGCAGAAAAAAAAGAAAGAAAAAAGAAAGAAAAAGAAAATAAAGAAAGAAAGTAAGAAAGTGAGAAAGAAAGAAAAATAGAAAAAGAAAAAAGAAAGAAGAAGAAAGAAAAAGAAAAGAAAGAGAAAGAAAGAAAAGAAAGAGAGAGAAAAGAAGAAAGAAAAAGAGAAAGAAAGAAAAGAAAGAAGAAAAAGAGAAAAGAAAAAGAGAAAGAAAAAGAGAGAGAGAAGAGAAAGAAAACAACAGAGAGAAAGAAAAAGGTATCGAAAGAAAAAGCAGAAAAGCAAAAGATGAGAAAGAGAAAAAAGAGAAGAAAGAACAAGAACGAGAAAGATAAAAACAGAGAAAAAACAACAGAAAGGCAGAGAGCGAGAGAGCGATGAGAGACACAAGAGGAGAGAGAGAGAGAGCAAATAAAAAAGAAAAAGAGAGATACTATCCACGAACAGATAGAGCGATAGCAAGTACAAGAAAAAGATAGTAGATAGTAGAGAACAGACAGAGAGTCAGAGCGCAAAATAAAAGAGAGAAAGAAAAGAGAGAAAGACACTGCATGATAACAGAAAAATAGAGTAAAAGAAAAAGATCGAACAAAAAATAGAAAACACTCACACTCGAGTTAAATAACAATATAGAGACACTATCGCAAATCACATCTATCATAAACAAAGATAGAGAGAGAGAGAGAGAAAAAGAGAGAAAGTAAAAAGAGAGAGACAAGAGAGATCAGATAAAAAAGATAGATCGAAAGAGAGAGAGATATAAACGAGAACAAAAAAGAGAGCGAACAAGATAAAACAACTGAGAAACACTAACAGCGCACAAAAAATGCTCATACACAACAGGCCGAAATATATCTATAAAACGAGAAAAAACTCTCTAGCGCACGCAACAAAATAAACGAGAGAGAGAGACAGAGCGATCGCACAGAGAAAACACTCTACACACAGAGAGAGCTCACTCAAACTCTCTCACGCACAGACGCGCGAGCGCTAAACACACTCACACGCAGACGCGCACAAGAAAAAGCGCGAACGCGCAATCTCGCACTCAAACTCTCATACTACACTGAGCTCGCTAAACACGCTATCACACACATGCTCGCGCTCAGCACTCACTACTCGCACTACTCGCAAAACACTCACTCATCGACAGCGCTCACCGCACACACACGCGCGTCGGCACGCACACTCACTCACGCACACGCGCGCACACACACTCTCTCACTCACACTCTCTCACTCACACTCTCTCACTCACACTCTCTCACTCACACTCTCTCACTCACACTCTCTCACTCACACTCTCTCACTCACACTCTCTCACTCACACTCTCTCACTCACACTCTCTCACTCACACTCTCTCACTCACACTCTCTCACTCACACTCTCTCACTCACTCACACACACTCTCTCTCTCACTCACACACACTCTCTCTCTCACTCACACACACTCTCTCTCTCACTCACACTCTCTCTCTCTCACACACACTCTCTCTCTCTGAAAAAAAAAAGAGAGAGAGAAAAAAACAAAAAAGAGAGAGCGAGAGAGAGAAAAAAAAAAAGAGAGAGAGGACAAGCAAAAAAAAAGAGAGAGAGAGAAAGAAAAAAAAAAGAGGAGAGAGGAAACAAAAAAAAAAAGAGAGCAAAGCAAAAAAAAAAGAGGAGAAAGAAAGAAAAGAGAAGAAAGAAAAAGAAAAGAAAGAAAGAGAAGCAAAAGCAAGAAAGAAAGAACAGAGAAAGAAAAAAGAAAGAGAAAGAAAAAGATAGAAAGAAAAAAGAGATAAAGACAAAAAGAGAGAACGCAACAAGCGAGAAAGACAAGAGAGAAGAAAACGGAGAAAGAACAAGAGAAGCAAAAGAGAGAACAGAAAGAAGAGAGAAAGAAAAAGAGAGAAAGAAAATAAGAGAAGGAAAGAAAACAGAGAGAAAGAAAAAGAGCGAAAGAAAAGAGAGAAAGGCAAAATAGAGAAAGCAAAAAGCGAGAAAGAAAAGCGAGCAGCAAACGAGAGAAGAAAAGGAGAGAAAGCAAACGAGAGCACGCACAAAAGAAAAAACACAAGAACGAGAGAGAGCGCGCGAAAACAAAAAAGAGAGAAAACACGAGAGAGCGAGCGAACAAAAAAGCAGAGAGCGAAAAACACAAAAAAAGACGATCGCCGAGCGAACAACACACGGCGCGCGGCACGCACACACGCGCGCGCGCGCGCCACACACACAAGCGCGCGCGCGCACACACACAGCGCGCGCGCGCGCGCAACACACACGCCCGCGCGCCGCACACACACAACGCGCGCGCGCGCACGACACACTACACCGCGGCGCGCACGCAACACCAACACGCGCGCGCGCGCCACGCACACACACACGCGCGCGCGCGCACGCACACCACACACGGCGCGCGCGCGCAGCACACACCACACGCGCGCGCGCGCACGCACACACACACACGCGCGCGCACGCACGCACACGCACGCACACGCGCGCACGACACGCGCGCACGCACACGCGCGCACGCACACGCGCGCACGCACACAGCGCGCACGCACACAAGCACACACACACAAGCCAAAACACACGCACGCGCGCGCGCGCGCGCACACACACACGCGCGCGCACGCACGCAGCCCACCACACCCGCACGCAAGAAATCAAAGAAAAAGAAAAAGAAGAGAAACAAGACAGAGAAAGAAAGAAAAAGAAAGAAAGAAAGAAAAAGAAAGAAAGAAGAAAAGAAAGAAGAACAAACCAAGAAAGAACAGACAGAAAAATCAATGAAAAATAAAGAGAGAAAGAAAAGAGAGAACTAAAAAGAGAGAAAGAAAAGAGACGAAAGAAAAAGAGAGAAAGAAAAAGAGAGAGGAGAAAAGAAGAGAGAAAAAAAAAATAAAAAAGTCAGAGAGAGAAAAGCGAGAGAGAAAAAACGAACAAGATAGAGAGAAAAAAGAAAAACGAAGAAAAAAAAGAGAAGAAAAGAAGACAGAAGACAAAGAAGAGAAAAGACAAAGAGAGAGAGAGAGAAAGAGAAGAGAGAAAAAAAGAAGAGGAAAAAGAACAAGAAGAAAGAAAGAGAAAGAAAAGAGAAGAGAGAAGAAAAAAGAGAGAAGAAAAGAGCGAGAGAAGAGAGAGAAGAAGAAAAAGAGAGAGAAAGCAACAACAGAGAAGAGAAAGAAAAAATAGAGAGAGAAAGAAAAAGAGAGAAGAAAGAGAAGACAGAGACAGAGAAACGAAACAAACGCAAGAGAAAGAAAAGAACAAGAAGAGAAAAGAAAGAAAAG
>NC_062518.1:197500-205000 GCF_022655615.1 Tachysurus fulvidraco
TGTTCCAGAGCAAGTGCTGTTTGGTCGAAGTCTCCAGACGAGTCGTACACCACGCTGAGCTCCAGCAGTGGAACTCTGTTCATCGTGGCTTCCAGTAAAGTTCTCATGGAGTCCTCACTGAGCTCACAACCTCGAGCCTCACACTGCAGTGGAAGAACCACCTCCACCTCCGCTCTTAAATCCTTATAGTCTACATCCAACACCTGCACACACATCACACATCAGTAAAGCAGGTTTTATGTGTGTGGCAGTAGGCAGCAGTCGGGGCAGTCGGGGGACAGTAGGGGCCAGTGGGGTGCGTTTCCTGCTACATTGATATGTTAACATGACAAGATGCACACAGGAACTTTAATCCAAACACCTCATAACCATCACACCTCCGTCATGTCTGTGCTGCATCTCTCACCTCCACCAACACATCAAACACATCAGTGTGCCACAGCGCCCTCCAGTCACGCGGCTCCATCACCTTCTCCAGATAATCAGCAGTGAAAGCTTTAACCTCTGACGGCTTACAGTCACCTACCACACACACACACACACATCAGACCAGTTATAAACACACACACACACACACACACGCTCTGATTAGAGATGAGGTTTTACCCAGCATGTAGTCCTGATATGTTTTAAACCTCTCGTAGAACACCAGGTGTTTGGTCTGGAACAGCGCAGGTAACTCTCCACTCCCGAGCGGCTCGGTCGGCTGCAGGTGAAGAGAGGACCGAGCACCGATAGAGAGGTGACCTGTACCACTATCATCATCATCATCATCTTCCTCCTCATCGTCACCATCATCATCATGAGGATCCTCTTCATCGGGAAACAGCTCTATAATACAACATGGATGAAGTAAGTGTACAGGAAGTGGAGCAGAAATATAAGCCCTTAGATCTTTATTGTTATTTATTTTCCTGCTTTAACATCGTCACAGCTCACAAGCTTCAACCGTTTAACTGTTATTTCTATTTTTACTATTTTATTGTACATAACTTTGAACTCCACATGTATGAAGTGCTGAATAATGTGAACACTCCACAAAACACCACCACCACCACCACCACCATCATCACCATCACCACCACCATCATCATCATCACCATCATCACCACCACCACCACCACCACCACTATAGTATTAATAATATAATACTAATAACAACATGTGTAATAATAATAATAATAATAATAATAATAATAATAATAACAACCTTTAACGCTCTTCACCACACACACAGACTCCTCCTCTGTTTGCTTTATATCGTCTCCCATTTGTAGCTGTGAGATTAAACAGTTTGACTATAAAGAGATAAATAAGAGTGTAAACAGATAAACAGATAAACAGATAAATAAACAGATAAATAAACAGATAAATAAAGTGATAAATAAACAGATAAACAGATAAATAAACAGATAAATAAAGTGATAAAGAGATAAAACACAAAGTTTAAACGGAACTCAGCGGAAATTAAAGTCGTTACTCTTCGGCTCGGATTTTCAAAACTTCCCCGAGCGCAAAGCTGACCAATAGAAAACTACTTCCGGTTTCCCTCAGGGTGGGGCAGTAAAAAGGTGGAGACGTCACTGCTGCAATATAATGACATGTTATATATTTGTGTTGTTTTATTAAAACGTGATTATATTCTAATAACAAGGTTCAATTAATTAAAAGTTAAAAAAAGAGTATAAAGTGCCTCTGCATCCTGTGATCCTATTGGCTGTCGGGTGCACGGTCTGTCACTATCAGCCAACCGGAGCGCAGGAGGTGGGACTTAAAGAGGTTAAAGTATTTAACCGGAAGAGAAAAGCACGTGTTGTGAATCTGTTTGTTGTGATTATTTTTATTTTATTTACCTTTTTTCCCGCGTGTGAAAGAAAGAAGCGGAAATGGAAAGTAAGTAAACAGCTTTAAGAAATGGACTGGCTGTTAATGTGGTGAACACTGGGTTTATTACACCTTTATTTCGCTACAGATTTGGTGTTGTTCAGACTTCAGCATGAGGAGAGTAAACTGCTGGGAGTTCAGGTGACTGTCCGGGGTTATAATGGGGGGAGGGGGGTCACTGAGATGTGTGACTGTAATGTTCAATTAAGTGTGTGTGTGTGTGTGTGTGTGTGTCTGGCGTGGGGTGTGTTTGGGGGTGTGTCTGGTGTGTTGGGGGGGGGGGGGTGTCTATGTATGTGTGTGGGATGTTTTTCAGTCCCAGCATGGAGAAACTGCTGAGAAGTTCACCAGGGCCTTCCTGAAGAGCAGCGCTCCTCGACTGAGCTGTAGGGAAGCAGAAGACGCCCTGCAGCGTAAAGCTGTGATGCTGCGCTACGCTCGAGAGAAGAAGAAGAGAGGAACAAAGACGAAGGCTAAAGGACTTAACGCTAAAGAGAGGAGAGCACTGAGAGTGTTTGAGCTGAAACCTGAGCACCAGAAGTGTGTCATCACTCCATCATTACAACCCTCACCATCACACACCTGCTTCTTTACCTTCACGTGTAATGCAGTGTTTCACACACAGGTACGATCTGTTCCTGCCTCTGCACGGCCTGTGGGAGCAGTACATCACTGAGCTGTGTAACGGCCTCCGACCTGACAGGTGAGGGCAGACCACATGGTACATGCTGAACTGTTCTACTGTTACACTTGTCTACAGTGTGTGTGTGTGTGTGTGTGTGTGTGTGTGTGTGTGTGAGACAGTAACCCTCAGGTGATGCAGCAGAAACTCCTGAAGGCAGATTTTCATGGTGCTGTTCTAACAGGTCAGGAGTGTATGATTCAGGCTTCACATGGAACCTTTCAAGAGTGAAAACCCTTTGAAGAACCATTTCCTGTGTCTGTGTGTGTGTTTACACTCCTCTAATTTCTGTGCGTGTGTTTGTGTGTGTAGTTGTGCGCTCTAAATGCCCCTCATATGTGGGCTGCACTGGGATCCTGGTGCAGGAGCTGAAACACGTGTTTAAGCTCATCACAAAGGAGAACAGACTGAAAGGTGAGATTTTAATAATCTTTTCTATTTATTTCTGTTTTGTCACCATTTCACTGATCGTGTGTGTGTGTGTGTGTGTGTGTGTGCGCAGTAATTCCTAAGAGGAACAGTGTGTTCAGTGTGGAAATGGGAGATTTTGTCACTCTCATTTATGGCAGCAAGTTCGAGTTTCGGTCCAGTGAGAGATCAGCAAAAAAATTCAAGACCAGAGGCACCATTGACCTGTGAAGAAGCTCCTGACCATCACAGTGGGCTCTGGAGGGAGAACCAACTGGGGAACCTGCTGGGGAACTTGCTCTGGAATTCTTCATCATGGTCCTTTAGACCCTGCAAGAAATTAGTTTGTGACTCAGACACAGTTATTTATTCTCTGTGCTGTAATTTATCAGGTTGTGTTTAGAGATGCAGAAATTCTCATATCTCTACGTCTCTAAACACCACTTCCTTACAGGACCAGACTTAACACATGCTCTGACTGAAGACTGAAGTGCTGTGGAGATTTCACAAGCACAAGATTGCAGTTGTTTGTGATGCGGAAAAAATGTTTCCCTGCTTTCACCTCAGTCTAGAAGATCGAGATTCCTACAGACGGAAAATGGGAACATTGACAAGGACTTCAGTTTCTCACAGTGTTCATCTGCTGCTTATGATGTTTACTGTCTCCTTTAAAGACAATGTCATGTTCATATATCAGTTAAAACCTGTTGTTTAATCAGAACAAAATGTTCAGGAGCCGTTATAGATTAAAGTTCTGTGTTCAGTTTCATTTCATTTTGTTTGTAGAATGTTTTTAACTATGCCCACCATCAAACAGCAACTTAACTCTGTGTGTGTGTGTGTGTGTGTGTGTGTGTGTGTGTGTGTTGTTAATATGAGAGGCCGTTTAGGCTATAATACATACTTTCTCACACACATTCTGTAATACCCTCTTGTCGGAATTTTTTAGAGAGCCACCCTCCAAGTGGACATATGCCAGGGTGCGTTACAGCCAAATTAATAGTCAATAATAGATAATAGTCTTTCACACTTGATACCAAAATAATTATACTTAACACTAATTTTATAATACTTAATTATTAATACTTATTAATACTTAATACTAATTAATTAATCACACTTTAAACTTTGTACTTAATACTATTTGAATTTGAATAATAAGAAAACTTTCCAGACCTGGATGAGAATGAGCAAAACTCTTTATTGGTGCTGATCAGCCTCTGCTTCCATTGAGCTCAAGGAGGAAAAAATTCTGTCGAAAGTATCAAAGAAAAAGCCCCAACAGCACATCCCCCATGCCACCCAAAAAGTTCCCCCCAAAAAAGCAAGCAAGCAGGAGCAAGAGCGCCCCCTAAAGGGATCTCCTCAATATATACCCTGGCACCTCTCGATGCGTCTATACCTTCTTACGTCAATCCACCTGACCTGTCTGACTTTTCTCCTGACACTACAGAATTACAGCCCGTGGCCCCCCTGCCTCATTTCCCCAAAAAACAAGTCTGCCTTTTACCGAAAATTAAGTCTGGCCTGTTGTTGTTCCCGCCGAACTTCTGCATTATTATTAACAAATATGCTGCATTGACAAAACTGTTGTTAAAATGTGCTCCAGAGAACTTCTTGTACTCTTCCCTGTCACGTATCACACAGAAGACACGTCTCGTGGACCAATTTCCCTTTATACAAGTACAATGAGTGAGTTTTCCTCTATCTTTTTCTATGTTTTGTATATGATGATTTGATATGATTTCTCCGGATTATACGCCTATATACACACATATATATATACACACACACACACACACACACATATATACATATATATATATATATAATTAATTAATTTTTTAAAATAGAACTGTTCATCATCGTCCTCGTTGCCCCACAGAGAAAAGCCCTGGAGCTGCGAGCATCACTTTGAGCACAGAGTAAGTCATGATCTCCTGTTTAATGTTACAACTCATTCACAACGTGTTTAACACAAACAATGACATTGTGGCTGCTGTTAGAGACGTTTCCCAGATCATCAGCAGGAGTTTGTCATCAGTGTCTGTAACTTAGTCAGCAGTTTTACAGCCGGGTCACTGACAACACCTGCTCAGGACATGTAGTCTAGGGCCAGTGGCTCTCAAACTGGGGGCCCTGAGATGGTGCCAGGGGGCCCCGTGTCACTGACAACACCTGCTCAGGACATGTAGTCTAGGGCCAGTGGTTCTCAAACTGGGGGCCCTGAGATGGTGCCAGGGGGCCCCGGGTCACTGACAACACCTGCTAAGGACAAGTAGTCTAGGGCCAGTGGTTCTCAAACTGGGGGCCCTGAGATGGTGCCAGGGGGCCCCGTGTTTGACATTTTATAAAATAATAAATTTATCATAAATTCTGTGTAATTAAACCTCAGAATAATAAAGCTACTAACCAACAGCACCACACTGTATTATTTAATATGTTTTGTTTAATTCAAATTAAGTTTTGGAATGTTTTATGTCATAAATTTTCTTTTGGGGGGCAACTAGGGATACACTGTATGGGGGGGGGGGCACTCTGACAAACCACTGGTCTAGTCATATTATCGTTATCACACCAAGTTTTGTCACATTAAACATCTCTCTCCAAATAGACTTAATAATTTTATTAGCACAAAATAAATTAAAGTGTATTACATCATCGGTGTCAAAGGTCACGTTTAAATCATGTCGTATTTGATATCCTGGACTTTGGTGCATTGCTCATTGTTTCTGTCTTTTAAAGATAAAAATAAAATGTTACTGAGCTTTCTGTCAGTGAGGAAAGTCCCTAAGGGCAGCTTACAGGATGCTGCTGTAGTGTGTTTGGGTGGAGGGTTGGAGATGTCACTCAAGTGTCTTCAAAACTTGAGAGCCCTGCAACTGTACTCACTCACACACACGACTGTATACACACACACAACTGTATACACACTCACACACACTCACACACAACTGTATACACACACAACTGTACTCACACACACACACGACTGTATACACACACACACACTCACACACACACACGACTGTATACACACTCACACACACTCACACACAACTGTATACACACACACACACTCACACACACAACTGTATACACACTCACACACACACACACACACTCACACACACACACTCACACACACAACTGTATACACACACACAACTGTATACACACTCACACACACTCACACACACACACACTCACACACAACTGTATACACACACAACTGTACTCACACATGCTCACACACACTATCATACCCACGCACGCACACAATCTCATTTTCACACACACATTATCGTACCCTCGCGCACACACAACTCTAACCTCACACACACACACACACTCACACACACACAACTGTATACACACTCACACACACTCACACACACACACACACACACACTCACACACACAACTGTATACACACACACAACTGTACTCACACATGCTCACACACACTATCATACCCATATCTCATTTTCACACACACATTATCGTACCCTCGCGCACACACAACTCTAACCTCACACACACACACACACACACACACACACACACACACACACACACACACACACACACACACACACACAAACACACACACAGCAGGATCTTCTCCACACTCATAATGAAACTCTGCATTGTTTCTCTTCTCTGCTCTAACATTAACACAGGTTAAGTTTCACTTTCATTTATTTAATTACACACACACACACACACACACACACACACACACACACACACACACACACACACACACGTTTTTTTCTTCATGCTCTGCACTTCTGTTGTCTGTGTGTTAGCTGTGACAGGAAACAGACGTCAGTGCTGTATGTTCATGTAAAAGAAATGCAAACGATCGAGTGTGGAATTCCAGAAAGAGCAAGAAATACAGGCTGACTAGACTATTATACACACAGACATATAAACAAACACACACACACACACACACACACTCATACACACACTCACACACACATATACAAACACACACACACGCTCGCGCACACACATACAAACACACACGCATACATACTACGCGCGTGCGCGCACACACACGCACGGAGACACCGGCTGTTTACTTTTACTTAGTCAGTTCTTCATTTCTGCAATCAGGTATATAACTCTTTATTAATATAATAATAATAATAATAATAATAATAATAATAATAATAATAATAATAATAATAATAAAACTTTGTGAGCTGTTTTCCGAGACACTGAAACCGTCTTTGTTGTTGTGTTAACTTTCTGTGTGAGTTGTGTAATGTGTTGTGATTCTGTAGAAGATTATTATATTTATATTGTGAACAGATCAGAAATCAAATTAAACTTTAAATATCTTTAAATGTAGAATTTTAGTGTCTGGAATTCAGTTGACTTTTCCGTTTGATTTTAATCTGCATTTAATCAAAGGGAAAAGGTCTTGTTTATGTGTGTGTGTGTGTGTGTGTGTGTGTGTGTGTGTGTGTGTGTGTGTGTGTGTGTGTGTGTGTGTGTGTGTGTGTGTGTGTGTG
>NC_062518.1:210000-217500 GCF_022655615.1 Tachysurus fulvidraco
TCACAAACACTCAGGGCCGTGTGCAGCAAACACTTCACATAAACACATCAAACACACACTCATAAATGTGTTGAAAGTTTCTATAAGGAGATACTGTGTGTGTGTGTGTGTGTGTGTGTGTGTGTGTGTGTGTGTGTGTGTGTGTGTGTGTGTGTGTGTGTGTGTGTCTGTGTCTGTGTTTGTGTTTCCTTCTCCCTCCAGATCTAATTTTCAGATTCTGAGAAGACACAGAAATCACAGAAATCCCCAATGAGCAGGAAAGACAAGTTTATCATACACACACACACACACACACACACACACACACACGCACACACACACACTTATAAAGAACACTGCGACAACTTCCTCATCACACACACTCTCTGACTGAAGACAACAGACTGAACACCCAGAGACTCTTCACCAATCCGGTAAAATAATTCATCATTAATGTATTTATGAGTTAGAGATAAAGAACGTGTTCATGTTTATAGATTTGTCTTAAACTGACTTTAGTTCCTAAAGCTTCTCTCTCTCTCTCTCTCTCTCTCTCTCTCTCTCTCTCTCTCTCTCTCTCTCTCTCTCAGCTCTAAACTTCACAACATTCCTCCCGATAATTAATAATACAGTTTTTTATAATTCTTGAATTATCTTTATTTGAAGTTCGTTAATTTTAATGATAATTTTTGGTCTTTGTCAGTTATAATATAAATTGTAATACAGTAGGTGATGTTAGTGACCTTGACTTCGCTGTTGACTTTAGTAAGAACTTAAGAAGTTAGAGATATTACCAGCGTTACAGTGAATATCTCTGGAGCTCTTTTGTCTCACACACTTTACACACAGTCTTTGTTCTATGTAGCTCCCTGGTCTGGAGAAACATTCTCTCATGTCACTGTGTACTGTGTCAGATATATATGCTTGACATGACTTGACTTGACTTGACTTGACTTGACTTGACTGTCTCCTCTTTGGCCTTCCTCTTGACCTCAGGATTTTCCCCTGAGTGTTGTGGAGTATTAATTGTCTAGTGTATTAATTACACACCAGTTAAATCGACCCAGTGTTTCTGACTTCCTGCAGTCATGAGATAAGGAAAGCATGATTCACATCCAGGTCACATGACCTCTGTGAACACACTCGAGTTCATCTGTGATCTGTTTTATTTTCCTGCAGACAGCTGTAATGGTGGACAATCAGCAGTTCTTGATGGAGAACCGTGAGCGTATTCTGGCTGTGGAGAACTCCTTCGCGCCAGGTGGGAAGCCTCTCCTGGCTCCGGGTCGTGTCCTGGTCGGAGAAGGTCGTCTGATGAAGCTGTGCAGACGCAAACCACAGCCCAAAGTCTTCTACCTGTTTAACGACATCCTGGTGTATGGCAGCATCGTGGTCCCAGGCCGTTGGAACAGCCACCAGCACATCCTCCGTCTTGAGGAACTAGAGCAGGAGAACCTGGAAGACGGAGTGGGAATGAGTAACCAGTGGGTCCTCCGAACGCCGAACAAGTCCTTCCGCATGTCCGCAGCTTCAGTGGAGGAGAAGCAGGCATGGATGGAGCACATCGAACGCTGCAGGGTGGAACGACTGAGGCAGTTGAATCTACCCCCTGTGATGAAGCCGTTGGCCGCCATTTGGATCCCCGATGCCGCCGCGGCCGTTTGCATGCGCTGCGCAGAACCATTTAAGGTCACACAGCGCAGACACCACTGCAGACATTGTGGCTTTGTGGTTTGTAACTCCTGCTCAAAGAGTCGTGCCGTCCTCAAACACATCTCATCCAAACCGGTCCGGGTGTGTAGTGTGTGTAAGGCCTCTCTCCGCCAGCAGGAAGTCAGCAATGGAGCTTTTAGGAAGAAGGACTCGATAGAGGAGATGCCTGAATACGAAGAGTCCAGTGAAGACGACCAACAGGAGAACCACCCACACACCACATGGATCAACACTTACCAAGAACCTGAGCCTGTGTACTGCTACTTTAACCCCATGCACTCCAAGGCTCCAGAGCTGTAGTGTACACTTCTACAGAACACCTGCAAACCTCAAAACTTGGTGAAACCAAATATGAGAACACACACAGATGACATCTTCATCATCATTTCCTCCTAACACTATTCCATCTCACGTCATCACAGACGATGTTCAGCTGATTCTGTAAGGAACTGATTCTGTAAGGAACAGGTTCCACTGGATCAGGAGGAGTACGATATGTACTCATAGGGGAAAAGGTATTTAATTAACAGAACCATAATTTAATGCTGCACACACTGGAGATGTTAGTCAGGCTCAGTGAAGACACTACTGCTGTAATGAGTCGCCTTCTAGTGGATGTGTGAGGTGTGACACTGTTTATAATCATCTAAATGTCTAGTAGATATGTTTGTATTTGAATATTTAACATTAACTTTATGATGAAAGCACTAATAAATATTATTAAAGCATGCAGTGGTCTAATTATTATATGATGATGATGATGATGATGAATGTTAGAGGAGATTTCTCTCAGCTTAGAAGACAGTAAGTCAAGTCACCTTTATTGTCACATCACCACAGCACATGTGCCATGGTGAGTGAAATTCTTGGGAGCGAGCTCCAGACATTACAGAACTATTCACATACAGTAGTTAAGAAACAGAAATTGGAACAATTTACAAACAGGTTAAAAAAATGTGCAAAATTCTCAGTACCAGGTGAAATGTGCAAATGTGGAAAATGTGGAAAAGATGCAATGTGCTCATACACAGTCAGTACACACAGTGTACAACTAGACATATTCACAATGCACTACACATTATATACAGTTTGAATTATATATGTGTATGTATGTATAAGTATAAATATAAATAATATATATAAGTATAAGTATTATATACATGTAATATATATGTAACATGTTAGGTGCAACAGACTGTACAGATACAGAAATGTCCTGTGTTACCGATAGCTTATTGTCAGATTGTTATATTAAATTAAATGCAGTGTGTGTGTATAGTCCAGTGTGTATAGATGCAGTATGAATGCAGTGTGCGTGTGCGTGTGTGTGTGTGTGTGTGTGTGTGTGTGTGTGTGTAGTCCAGTGTTGAACTGTTGAAGTTTGAGTGCAGTGTGTTGCATACCATATTGTGGGAGTATGCTGTATGCTGTGTTAGTTATGGCTGTTAATTAGTCTGATGGCCTGAGAGAAAAAGCTATCCCTCAGTCGACTGGTGCGGGATCGGATGCTGCGGAGACGTCTTCCTGAGGGGAGCAGAGAGAGCAGTCTGTGGGACGGGTGGCTGGAGTCATTAATGATCCTCCGAGCTTTTCTTATACACCTCCTGTTGTAGATGTCCTGGAGGGAGGGAAGCTCACCTCCAACAATGTGGCTGGCAGTTCGCAGACCATTTTCAGAGATTTACGGTTGCCAGTGGTGCTGTTTCCAAACCAGGCAGTGATGCAGCCCGTCAGGATGCTCTCTATAGTGCAGGTGTAGAATGTTCTGAGGATGCTGGGGCTCATTCCAAACTTCCTCAGCCGTCTCAGGAAGAAGAGGCGTTGGTGTGCCTTCTTCAGCACTGCGTCATGTGCAGAATAAAGCAGCTTTACAAACACACAATGAAAACAAAGTGTGCAGTTTTCCCCAAAGTTTTATTCCATTCTTTATATCTCATTCAGTGTGTGTGTGTGTGTGTGTGTGTGTGTGTGTGTGTGTGTGTGTGTGTGTGTGTGTGTGTGTCTGTGTGTGTGTGTGTGTCTGTGTGTGTGTCTGTGTGTGTGTCTGTGTGTGTGTCTGTGTGTGTGTCTGTGTGTGTGTCTGTGTGTGCCTCCAATTTTCTCTGTTCTAAACCATCCATGGCAAAATTTTATTTATATAACAATTTATTTATAAATAATAAATGTTTGCTGTGCATTAAACATGTTAGGATTTAAGGAATATGCAGTTTGTCCAGCAGGAGGCGCAGGGATGCAACACGCAGGCGGAAATGACGTCAATCTTTGTTTACAAATTTGAAAACGGGCGCGTGCGATGTTCGGGCATGTGACGTCACGACACGGGGCGGAGCTTCAGCCTGGTAAACAAGTGGAGACGAAAACAAGCAGTGAATTTATTTATATTTATATTATTATTTATATTATTATTTATATTATTATTTATATTTATATTATTATTAATATTTATATATTTATACCGTCTGTGTCTTTGTGCTGTGTTTTATTTCATTCGGACTGTTTAATGGTGACATAAAGTACGACTTTCGCTTTCAAATGGTTTTGATGACGTCATTGATCCTGGTGCTGAGGTTGTCTCATAACGTCCTCACTACTGAACTGTGATGGAATAATAATGTGTTAATGAAGTTACTGTGTTAAATAAAAACCTGGGTTTGTTTTGGTTAACACTGTAACTGTGCACTGACTCATTAGTTCACTCAAATACAAACTGTAGGAAGGACATTATTTACATTAACATTATTTACATTGGCATTATTTACATTAACATTATTTACATTGGCATTATTTACATTGGCATTATTTACATTAACATTATTTACATTAAACATTATTTACATTAAACATTATTTACATTAACATTATTTGGGCACACACACACTCTCATTCACTCACACACTCACACACTACGGAAAATTTTCCAGAAATGCCAATCAACCTACCATGCATGTCTTTGGACCGGTGGAGGAAACCGGAGTACCCGGAGGAAAACCCCGAGGCACGGGGAGAACATGCAAACTCCACACACACAAGGTGGAGGTGGGAATCGAACCCCCAACCCTGGAGGTGTGAGGCGAACGTGCTAACCACTAAGCCACCGTGCCCGCCTACATTATTTACATTAACATTATTTACAATAACATTATTTACATTAACATTATTTCCTGTTCAGTGTCACTCAAATAAGGATGAGGTTTAATTCTGGTTCCTCTCAAGGTTTCTCCCTCATATCATCTCACCTTCACCTTAGGGATAAAATAAATAACTTAATCTTAAACTTTAGACGTTTATATTCTGTTCCTATTTTTCTGTAAAGCTGCTTTGAGACAATGTGAAATGCTAAACAAAAAAATATTGGCTTGAAATGAATATTTTTAAGTTGTTGATATTTATTTATTTATTTATTTATTTATTAGTTATCTAACAAACCCACAGTGTTTTGACTTCATGCTCCCTACTGAGGGAACGTCCCGTGTATCAGATAACTGAAGTATTTCTAAATTAAGAATAAATCAAGATGCTGATAAAAAATAAACTCAACAAGCTAAATGACACTGAGTCTGTGTGAACAGTAATGGTTACCAAGTCACACACACACACACACACACAGACACACACACACACACACACCCACACACACACACAGTCACACACACACACACACACACACACAGACACACACACACACACACACACACACAGACACACACACACACACACACACACACACAGATATCTTGACGTGTGAGTTGTGAAGGAATCTCGGCGGCTGGAATCAGCTCTTACTGAGATGGAGAGATGTCGTGGATTAAAAGGTTGTCTTGTGTTTCAGTCTTATTGTCCTCCACATTAACATGACATCACTGAAGCACACACTCACATCCCCAGGAGGAGAAACAGTGTTTATCACAGTGGGTTGTTCACACACTCCTTATTTTACACACTCACAACAATACAATATCACAGTGTTTCATATCTAATGTAATTTCTTTTGAGTAGGTAAATAACAGCTGTGTTAATGCTAGCATGATAACTAGCTAGTCTGCTAATTAGCTTGTTGTGTAGAAGAGCTTTTAATTGTTCTTTGTGGACCTTTAATGACCAACAAACCCTTAGAGAACCCTTCTCTTTTGTGAGGGTGTGCAGATGGAGGAGATGGAGCAGTGGAACACATCCATGATGGTGATTATAAAGTTAACATGTACGGTTCTCTTTGTGCTTTCAGAGTGGAGAAGAAGAAAAAGCAGCTTTCTAAAAATGATCAGTAAAGTTCTGATGCAGCTCCTGCATGGTGGTGTGAGAGAGGAGGCGGACGGTGTCGTGGTGGAGAACGAGAGCTGTGTGGAGCTGCTTGAGAGTGAAGATTCCTTTTATTAACTGTGTGAGAGAATAAAGAGAGACTGAAGTGTGTGTGTATCTCAGGTGTGTACAGGTAAGGTGTGATGTGTCAACTCTCCTGGGCTTGTGGTGTGGTTCTGTGCTGTTCTCTGATCCGAGAGCTCGGCCGTATTCCGAACGCAGGAAGCTAAGCCACAGTTCACTCAGCAGGCAGAACCTGCTCCGGACTCGCAAGTCCAACACAGAGCGCTGAGTGTGTGTGTGAGTGTGTGTGTGTGCGACTGTGTGTGTGTGTGTGTGTGTGTGTGTGTGTGTGTGTGTGTGTGTGTGTGTGTGTGTGTGTGTGTGTGTGTGTGTGTGTGTGTGTGTGTGTGTGCGAGTGTGTGTGTGAGTGTGTGCGTGTGTGTGAGTGTGTGTGTGTGTGTGTGAGTGTGTGTGTGAGTGTGTGTGTGTGTGTGTGAGTGTGTGTGTGTGTGTGTGTGTGTGTGTGTGTGTGTGTGTGTGTGTGTGTACATTTAGCTGAATCAGAGGTTGTTCTTTGTGCCTGAGAGACTTCCATTGTTTATTATCCATTTTTTAAATTTTAGTTTTGTGTCTTAAATGTTTTTGTACTGTAAAAATTAGTGTTTTTTTTTTAATTTAATAAAAATATATTTTTGAAACACAGATTTTTGACTGCAAAATAAACATTTTTTTAATATTTTTTTTTCCTGCAGTAATGTTATTCCACTTGCTATGAAACAGTGATGTTCTTCTTCATGTGTAAATGATTTCGTATGAAGTCTGTGGTCAGTTGCGCAGTTTGTGGATTTTCTCCATGAATCTCTTCACTCTAACAGGATCCACGCTGTTCTCCCAGCGGCCGCCGGTTTTAAAGTGTGAGCCGACGATCAGAGCGTCAGCCTGCAGATAATCATCCACATTCTCATGAGTCACTCCAGAACCGATCAGAACCGGGATGTGGACCGAGCGCATCACCTCTGATAAACACAGAACGTCTCATCATTTACAGACAGAACTTTAACTTCATCAATTATGAAATCATTAATGACAGAAAAATAACAGATAAGCTGACAAATCATTCAGCTGAACAAATACACGGCCAAAATTTTGTTAGTTAGTTTAACTAGTTAACTAATGAACGTCAGTTTAAATGTAATTTAATACGTTTTTAAGTGAATAAGAAATGTTTGCTCAGTCAGGGACGTAACAGCGAATGTTAAACTGGAACGTAAACGACATTATTAATGATTTGAGGAGGAATGAAGCTGAAGGTCACCGATCAGCTCCCGAGGATCTGCCTGAACTCCAGTTGAAGGTCCAGTGACCACCACACCATCAGAGAGGAAAAACTCAGCGGCCTTCGCCGTCTCGACAACACTCACATCAGCTGTGAGCACATGAGCACTGTATATACACACACACACACACACACACACACACACACACACACACACACACACACACACACAC
>NC_062518.1:225000-235000 GCF_022655615.1 Tachysurus fulvidraco
TGGCTCTGTAGTGCACCCGAGTCTGGCTCTGTAGTGCACCCGAGTCTGGCTCTGTAGTGCACCCGAGTCTGGCTCTGTAGTGCACCCGAGTCTGGCTCTGTAGTGCACCCGAGTCTGGCTCTGTAGTGCACCCGAGTCTGGCTCTGTAGTGCACCCGAGTCTGGCTCTGTAGTGCACCCGAGTCTGGCTCTGTAGTGCACCCGAGTCTGGCTCTGTAGTGCACCCGAGTCTGGCTCTGTAGTGCACCCGAGTCTGGCTCTGTAGTGCACCCGAGTCTGGCTCTGTAGTGCACCCGAGTCTGGCTCTGTAGTGCACCCGAGTCTGGCTCTGTAGTGCACCCGAGTCTGGCTCTGTAGTGCACCCGAGTCTGGCTCTGTAGTGCACCCGAGTCTGGCTCTGTAGTGCACCCGAGTCTGGCTCTGTAGTGCACCCGAGTCTGGCTCTGTAGTGCACCCGAGTCTGGCTCTGTAGTGCACCCGAGTCTGGCTCTAAACACTCTGTTACACTAAACCATTAATACTGTGGAGTTGTGATGGATGTCTTTTATCGTTTCTTTTTCTGTCTCTCTCTCTCTCCGTGTCTCTCTCTCTCTCTCTCCATGTCTCTCTCTCCGTGTCTCTCTCCCTCTGTCCCTGTCTCCCTCTGTCCCTGTCTCCCTCTGTCCCTGTCTCCCTCTGTGTCTCCGTGTCTCTCTCTGTCTCTCTCTGTTTCTCTCTCTGTGTCTCCGTGTCTCTCTCTCTGTCCCTCTCCCTCTGTGTCTCCCTCTATGTCTCCCTCTGTGTCTCTCTCTGTGTCTCCGTGTCTCTCTCTCTCTCTCTCTCTCTCTCTCTCTCTCTCTCTCTCTCTCTCTCTCTCAGATGGCAGGCTGCTCACCACATCAGGAGGATAAACAGGTTGGAGTTGTCAGTATGGGTTTCACACAGTACAGCAGCAGGACTGTGTTTGTTACCCCGACCCGCCCCTCGCCCCTACCTGCCCTGTGGTGAGACTTATATGAGCTTTGTTTCATTTTTATCAGAGTATAAAATATTGCCCCGTCTAGCAAGGTCTGTCAGCTTGGGTCACATCCAGTGTGTGTAAGCGCAGGGCGGAGCTTCAGCTCTCCTGATGAACTCGTTCTCTTCTGTAGAAAGTGTTTTTAACTCCATTAATGAAGCTGTGAAGAGAATCTTTGTTGTTAAAGCTCAGAAGATAACGTTCTACCTGAGGGGTCACTGCATGACGGGAGACTTTACAGAACAGGTCCAAAATGGTAGAAACTCAACACTTAATGTTGTTGTGATTTCAGTTGGGCGAGTAAAGACGACGTGTGGAACAACCTGCTGAAGAAGGACCAACTTTACCTCCACAACATGCACGTGATGGAGAGACACCCCAACCTGCAGCCCAAGATGAGGGCCATTCTGCTGGACTGGTTAATTGAGGTGTGTGTGTATGTGTGTGCGTGTGTGTGTACGTGTGTACGTGTGTGTGTGTGTACATGTGTGTACGTGTACATGTGTGTGTGCGTGTGCGTGTGTGTGTGCGTGTGTGTGTGTGTGTGTGTACGCTCTCACTCTCACACACTCTCTCTCTCTCTCTCAGGTGTGTGAGGTGTATAAACTCCACAGGGAGACGTTTTATTTAGCTCAGGATTATTTTGATCGTTTCATGGCCACCCAGAAGAACGTTCAGAAGTCCACACTGCAGCTCATCGGCATTTCTGCTCTCTTCATCGCTGCTAAGATGGAGGTGTGTCGCTGTAACCTGACTGTAATAATAATGACAACTCGATCCTGCTCGCTCGCTCCACCGTCTTCCCTTCTTTTGTACTCCATGCTGACTGAAATTGCTCCAGATGTTTATTACTGTTTATAATCGTTCCTCAGGAGATTTATCCTCCTAAAGTGCACCAGTTTGCGTATGTGACTGATGGAGCGTGTACAGGGGAGGAGATCCTCAGCATGGAGGTCATAATCATGAAGGTAAACTGGTAATAAAGTGAATATTAAGACACACTGAGATGAGTGTAAATAGTTGTAGTTCACTTCATGGTGTGTGTGTGTGTGTGTGTGTGTGTGTGTGTGTGTGTGTGTGTGTGTGTGTGTGTGTGTGTGTGTGTGTGTGTGTGTGTCAGGAACTGAACTGGAGTCTGAGTCCCTTAACTCCAGTGTCGTGGTTGAACATCTACATGCAGATGGCGTATCTAAAGGAGTTCACTGAAGTTCTCCTGCCACAGTTTCCTCAGGACACCTTCATACAGATTGCTGAGGTGAGACGACCATCTTCATCCTCATCAGCTACATCACAGTACTAATTCAGCTCTCTCTGGGTTTCTGCATGTTTACATTAGTGTCACTGTTAAATATGTTTATCCGTGTGTGTGTGTGTGTGTGTGTGTGTGTGTGTGTGTGTGTGTGTGTGTGTGTAGCTGCTTGATTTGTGTGTTTTGGACGTCAGGAGTTTAGAGTTCTCCTCCAGCCTGCTGGCAGCTTCAGCTTTGTTCCACTTCTCATCTCTGGAGCTCATCATGAAGGTCTCCGGTACGCATACGCATACACACACACACACACACACACACACGCATGCACACACACTTTATACTGATCTCTCTCTCCTCTGTGTGTGTCAGGTCTGAAGTGGTGTGATGTGGCGCGCTGTGTGAGCTGGATGGTACCATTTGCAGTGGCGATACGTGAAGTAGGAAGCTCCTCCTTAAAAACATTTAAAGGCATTCCAGTAGAGAACACACACAACATTCAGAGCCACGCCCCTTACCTGGACTGGCTGGTGAGAGACACAACATCCTACACACACACACACCTTTTAGTTTGTAATGATGTACACGTGGGCTCTAGGTGGTGTAAATCTCTGACTCTAGACTCCGAAGCAGTGGAAACATCTCTAGAGCGAGAGATCACTTGTACTGTGATCGAGTTACTACAGTAAAGTGAGGAGGAGGAGGAGTGATGATGGTCTGGAGCTGGTTTCTGGGGTTCCTGTGAAGGAGAACATTCCTATTCATGCTACATTATCAGCTTTGTGGGCGTTTGGAGCAGAATCTTTCCTGTTCAGTATCATGTCTTTGTGCACAAAGCAGCTCCCTGAAGATCTCACGTGTCCTGCAGAGTCCTGACTCTGACTCAACCCCACTGACCCCCAGACCTCCTCACCAACATCAGTGTCTGATCTAACTAATGCTCCTGTAGCTGAATGATCACCGATCCCACCGACACAGTCCTATATCTGGTGGAGATGTCCCCCAGGTGTCGTGGTGTGTTGGTGCTGAACATCATTTCTGATTAACACTTCATTAATTAACCTCCTTCTTACTCTGTGAGTCCTCCAGCAACCTGTGACCTACAAATACACAAAATAATTAATAATAAAATTACAAAATTCTTAATAGACCTGAAGGATACGAGTTGTCTGGTGTGTAATGAGAAGGATGAGTGATGTTAAAGCTCACCGTGTGGATCACAGGGATTATAGGGGGCGTGGCCTTTAACTCTGTCTTCTGCTCCCTGTAGGGACAAGTTCACTCCCATCAGCTGGAGGATTTAGAACACAGCCAGAACCCGCCCGTCCCATCCGGAGTCCTGACTCCGCCCCCCAGCAGTGAGAAACCTGAGGACTCTTCATCCTGATGCTGCTCTGCTCCAGCTGTGTGGATTGAGATGTGACTCACAGCCGTACTGTCCTCAGATCAGTGTTTACTGATCCTCACAGACTCCTAACATCTTTATCTTAAAACATTAATTATTGATCGAGTCACAGCCTGCCTTCTGACTCCTCAGAGCTTCAGTGCCTAAATGCTGCTATACACACACACACACACACACACACACACACACACACACAGGGAGGATTAGACTTTATATTTTGTGTGCTCTTTGGTTTTTGAGGAAGCTCCAGGTTAAATTCTGTAAAACTGGGTTTTTATTTTTAATCCTCTGATTTTTACCAAAATGATTTTAATGTCCTGCTGCTACTTTTGTGTATTTTATAAAATTAAATAAAGCTCTAAATGCACAAAGAGTTTCCTTCATTCTCACTGCATCGGTTCATCTACTGATCCGTGTGATGTTTAATCTGCAGTCAGGGCCAAAAATATTTGGACACTGCCGAGGTGCTGCAGCATGGTTTGTGGTCCCGCCCCCTTTAATGCACTAATTGTAATTGGACGGTTGGCTGCTGGTGCGTGTGTGTGTGTGTTTGTGTACACGTGCCATGTACACCTCAAACAGGAAGATCAGACTAGGGTTGCCCAAAACTTCTGAAAACATCTGCAAACTTCTGGAACAACATCTGTTGGACAGCTGAGATGAAGATGAACTTGTAGCTTTTGTCATTTACACATAAATATCTGATGCAGTACACAGTGACGTGAGACAACGTTCCTCCAGGACCAGCTACATAGTAAAGACTGGAGTTAGACTTACTAAAGTAAGGAGACGAAGCTGATGTCAGTAGATCTGCTGCTCACACTTACATTTACAGCATGTGATGGTCTCTTATCCAAAAAAGTGCTCTAGGTCTCCAGGTTACACACTCATTACCATGAGCCTCAAACACTGTTCAAAGCAAAGGTTGTTTTTTTTTAAATGCACACACACACACACACACACACACACACACACACAACAAATGGGATAAAGTCATAGTGTTTCATGAAGAAGTAGGTCTATAACCAGCGTTTGAAGATATCCAGTGACTCAGCTGTCCGGTCCCCTAGGGGAAGTTCATTCCACCACCTCGGTGCAGAACAGAACAGAGTCTTGTAGTGACTCTAGAGTCTTCAGATGGTGGGACCAGTGGGGCAGTGCTGTAGATCTGGGGGTGTGAGGTGCAGTGTGAGGGGTGATGATGGTTTTGGGGTAAGAGGGAGATGGTCTGTTTGTGGCTTTGTAGGCCAGCATCAGTGTTTAAATCTGATGTGTTCAGCTACAGGAGCGAGAGGAGGAACACAGCAGTGTGGTGGTGTGGAGAACTTTGCCAGGTTGAAGACAAGTCACACAGCTGCATTATGGGTCATTTACAGAGGACGTGTTCATATGTAGAGCTGATAGAGAGAGCTGCAGTCCAGTGTGGACATGACAAGAGACTGAACACGTACCTGAGCAGCCTGTGTGGGGAAACATGACCGAATCCTTCTGATGTTGCAGAGAAGGAACCGACACGAGCGAGTCACATGAGGGACGTGATGTTCTGTGTACTGATGATAAAATAAGCATGAGTGTTGAAGTAAAGGTTGAGATCTTATCTTACTGGAGCTGAAAGCTACCGCTAAAATAAAGCAAACTGATGCTGAGCTTTTATTTCATTATCATTAGAATCACATTTAGTTCCTGCAGCTGCTTTATTTGCAGCTGACTTCTGAATTCAGTGGAAATGAAGTCAAGCTTCAGTTTATTCAAGTTTTAGTACGAATTGAACAGATTGTTTAGCTGTAAATAAGAAAAAAAAAATTAAGTCAGTGAGATTTTGTGTGATCTCTCTCTCTCTCTCTCTCTCTCTCTCTCTCTCTCTCTCTCTCTCTCTCACACACACACACACACACACACACACACACTGAAGTGTGGTGTCACATTTAAAGGGTTAAAGTTCCTCATGAAGCAGACGTCCCCCAGCTGCTACACCCTCAACAGCCGCTTTTGTTCCTCACACAGCAGAGACAGCAGGTGCAGATTAAACACACACACACACACACACACACACACACACACACACACACACACACACACACACACACACACACACACACTCTTCAGGCTTGCATGTGACATTATACACACTTCTTTGTTAGGATCCATGATTTTATTTAGCATCTGCAGCAGAAACATCACATCTTAAACATATTAAAAAATTCACTGAATTTCCCCGGAGAGCTGCGACTCCTCACACTGTTATTAACACAAAGACACACAACAGTCTCGTCTCCACCTCACAGCTTCATCATGGAGAAGAAACGATCCACCTGCTGTCTGTGACACGCTGTAGAACATCACACTACTGAAGAAGCTGAAGAACACGATTCAATCCCTCTTATTTTATTCACTTCAGCTGTCAGACTCTCAGCTTTACTTTTTTTTACTCCTTACTGCCCCTTAACCCCCAGTGCACACACACACACACACACACACACACACACACACACACACACACACACACACACACACACACACACACACACACACACACACACACACACACACACACCCCGCCCTGCTGATGGCCATTTTACCCCCAAGCAGATGTCATTACAAATGCAGTCTACTTTCTCTTACTGCCCTGTAACTGCCCCAATCCCTTTCTCCTTGATGCCCTACAGCTCAGTGCTCACCAACTCAACAGATGGACTAGTGAGCGTATACTGAACATCGTGTATGGTGTTAATTAACCTTAAAGATTTCTGTTGTACCTGATATACATTTGAAATGTTAAATACATCCATATCTCCAGGTGATGAATATTAAATTAAAATTAATATGTAATTTAACCTCTTTTCTGTCCTTTTCTGCCCCTACAACAACTCCCTGTTCCCCAAAACCCTGAATAGCCCCTTTTACCCCATACACCATCCTACTGCCCCTGTAGCCCCGCACTGGTCCCCTAATGGCCATTTATTTACTTTGTCTTTCCGTTTTCAGGATTTTTTTGCCACAAAAACAGAAATCTGGTGTAAATAATGATAGTTCTAGTTGGACAATTGAGCTGTAATTGCACTATTGAACGCCAGGTGGCAGTAAAATATTCCGTTCGTACACCGATTAAGAGGTACAGAAGAAGAATGAAGGACCCCCACCCCCCACCCCGGGTATTGACGTCACTGTCGGATTAATCCATTATTTTGAATTTTTTGGGGGTGACAATTTTCAGATTAGAATAAAATATTAATAATATTTAATCTATTAACATATCTGTCAATTATAGTCAAAGAAATGTTTTCCGTTGAACACTGTTTGCAGTTTTAGCCTTTTATACTAAAAGCAAAACTGTACATTTAATGGATTTGCCGAGGGGAGGATGGGTGCGTCTCAAACCGCACACAATACATTTTATAGGGTAAAAAAAACAATTGAGGTTATTATTTTTACTGTACGATTCAGCATGATAGTGTAGAGTTTTTAATGTTTGTAGTTTGTCATGAATTCATTTATCTCAGGGAGAAGGAAAGTGTTATTTCACATGTAGTGTACTACTGAGGCGGTAGTGATCGGTTTGGGACACACTCTCAGTGGCTCGGTTTGGGACAGACCCTCAGTGGCTCGGTTTGGGACACACACTGGGTAGCTCGGTTTGGGACACACCCTCAGTGGCTCGGATTGGGACACACCCTCAGTGCTTCATGCTTCTGGGTTAGTGCTGCTTGTGTATTAACTGAACACCGGCATGGCGGCTGAACACAAAACAAATAAAGAGCAGCGATATGACAGACAGCTCAGGTAAGTCATCACGAGGAGCTTTTAATGAAGATTTATTCGTTATTTATAATGAATTTATCGCACAGTTAATGTAGGTTTAGATGTGTAGGCCTGACCTGAGCACAGATGATGATGATGATGATGATGATGATGTTTACATTCTTCAGCTCGTATTTACTGCAAAACACAAAATACATAATGTGTTTTATTATTAAAGTATTGACCAGCAGGACGTGAATGTTACAGTACTTAGCTTTGTGTAAGTGTAGTTTAAGTTGTTAAATATGGTGTGTGTGTGTGTGTGTGTATGTGTGTGTGTGTGTGTGTGTATCTGTGTACATATATATGTGTGTATGTGTGTATCTGTGTATATCTATGTACATGTGTGTGTGTGTGTGTGTGTGTGTGTGTGTATCTGTGTACATATATATGTGTGTATGTGTGTATCTGTATCTGTGTATATCTATGTACATGTGTGTGTGTGTGTGTGTGTGTGTGTGTGTGTGTGTGTGTGTGTGTGATATGACAGGTTATGGGGAGATCATGGTCAGGATGCTCTTGAAAGCGCACATGTGTGTCTGATAAACGCCACAGCGTCCGGTACAGAAATCCTGAAGAACCTCGTTCTACCTGGTACACACGTACACACACACACACACACACACACACACACACAAACATACACACACACACACACACACACACACACAAACATACACACACACACACACACACACACACACAAACATATACACACACACACACACACACACAAACATATACACACACACACACACACACACAAACATACACACACACACACACACACACACACACATATATATATTCACACATACACACACACACACACACAAAGTCTCTTTTTGTGCCATTAACTATGAGAGAAATAAATCTTGGCGATGTGATGTTAAAGGACACATTTGTGTAGTAACTGGAACAGATTCATCTCAAACACGACAGCAACACTCACTAAAAGTGATCTAACTAATCTGTGTGTGTTTGTGTGTGTGTGTGTGTGTGTGTGTGTGTGTGTGTGTGTGTGTGTGTGTAGGTATTGGTGCATTCACTATAATTGATGGACACAAAGTGACTGGAGAGGACGTTGGGAACAAGTATGATTTAATGAAATGATTTTATTCTACACACACACACACACACACACACACACACACACACACACACATTAATGTCAGTTGTTTACTTACACACGCTTTTATTCTGCAGCTTCTTTCTCAGCAGTGACAGTGTTGGTAAGGTAAGGTCTGTTTATCATCATACTTTATAGAGTCAAAGTCATTTTTAGGAGTTATTTTGTGTTTGATTCGGTGTGTGTGTGTGTGTGTGTGTGTGTGTGTGTGTGTGTGTGTGTGTTCAGAGCCGAGCTCAGGCAGCGACTGAGTTACTGCAGGAACTGAACAGTGATGTTTCAGGAAACTTTGTGGAGGAGGTGAGAGATAATACACACTGTGATGATGATGATGATGATGATGATGATGATGATGTAACTCTTCTCTCTCTGTTTGTCTTCAGGATGCTGACAAGCTGCTGGAAAATGATCCAGAGTTTTTTAACAGATTCAGTTTGGTTATCAGTGTTCAGCTTCCAGAAAGGTGAAGCAGCATCAACAGCACAGACATCTCGTCTCTCCGTGTCTCGTCTCTCCGTGTCTCGTCTCTCCGTGTCTCGTCTCTCCGTGTCTCGTCGCTCGGTGTCTCGTCGCTCGGTGTCTCGTCGCCCGGTGTTTCGTGTCTCGTCTCGTCTCTCTGTGTCTCGTCTCTCTGTGTCTCGTCTCTCTGTGTCTCGTCTCTCGGTGTCTCGTCTCTCGGTGTCTCGTCACTCGGTGTCTCGTCTCTCTGTGTCTCGTCTCTCCGTGTCTCGTCTCTCCGTGTCTCGTCTCTCCGTGTCTCGTCTCTCCGTGTCTCGTCTCTCCGTGTCTCTTCTCTCCGTGTCTCCTCTCTCCGTGTCTCTTCTCTCCGTGTCTCTTCTCTCCGTGTCTCTTCTCTCTGTGTCTCTTCTCTCCGTGTCTCGTCTCTCCGTGTCTCGTCTCTCCGTGTCTCTTCTCTCTGTGTCTCTTCTCTCTGTGTCTCTTCTCTCCGTGTCTCTCTGTGTCTCGTCTCTCTGTGTCTCGTCTCTCTATGTCTCGTCTCCATGTCCTACTTCATCACATTATCACAGTGTTCCTCCACCTGTCTGTCTCTGTCTGTCTGTTTATTTAATTATGATAATATATTGTGTGTGTGTGTGTGTGTGTGTGTGTGTGTGTGTGTGTGTGTGTGTGTGTGCAGTGTGTGTTTGAAGTTGGCATGTGTGTTATGGAAGGCCAGTGTACCGTTCCTGGTCTGCAGGACATACGGACTCGTTGGCTACATGAGACTTGCTGTGAAGGAGCACACAGGTGAGTTCTTTATGTTCCTGCTGATCGGTGCGTTCATCTGTTCATCTGCTGCATGCCTACAGTTAATCCCTCTCGTGTGTGTGTGTGTGTGTGTGTGTGTCAGTGGTGGAGTCACACCCAGACAGCGCTCTGGAGGATCTCAGACTGGATGCTCCTTTCTCTGAGCTGAAAAATCACATCA
>NC_062518.1:237500-247500 GCF_022655615.1 Tachysurus fulvidraco
TGTGTGTGTGTCTGTGTGTCTGTGTGTGTGTCTGTGTGTCTGTGTGTGTGTCTGTGTGTGTGTCTGTGTGTGTGTCTGTCTGTGTGTGTCTGTGTGTGTGTCTGTTTGTGTGTGTGTGTATGTCTGTGTGTCTCTCTGTGTGTGTCTCTCTGTGTGTGTGTGTGTGTGTGTGTGTGTGTGTGTGTGTGTGTGTGTGTGTGTGTGTCTGTGTGTGTGTGTGAATAGACCCCAGCATTTTGGCTGATGGCTCGAGGTGTAAGGGATTTTGTGCAGAACGAAGGGAACGGGAAACTCCCTGTGAGGGGCAGCATCCCAGATATGATCTCTGACTCAGATAAATTCATCAACCTACAAAATGTGTAAGCAATTACACACACACACACACACACACACACACACACACACACACACACACACACACACACATTTGGGACCAGTGTTGTAATAAAACAGAGTACAAATACTTCGTTACTGTACTTAAGTAGAAATGTCACGTATCTGTTCTTTACTTCGCTATTTAAATTTATGACAACTTTCACTTTTACTCCACTACATTTCTGAGATAAAATGTAAACTTTTACTGCGTTATTTTCCCACTAAACATCTTCGTTACTCGTTACTACAAAATAAAGTCAGCAGAAATGTGTGTGACTGTAATAAGGGAGGTTTGGTGTATCACTGCTCCTAGATTGTATTACGCTCCGCACGCTGTACGGAGAAGCACAGGTACGCGCAGCGTGCACGCGCAGTCAGAGCTGGGGGCGTTTATCTATAACGGGGGCAACCAAAAGCAGTGAAATGTCACTATTCTTATTACCAGAGTTGTAGCACAAACTAAATATTAATGCAACATCAATACTAAATAAAAATAACATTTATTGATTTGGTCTTTGTCTTGTGAATATTAGTTTATTAATGACGTCATTGGACACACTGTGTAGAGAACACACACACACATGAACTGATCTGATTCAAGACTGACATCATTACATCATGCAGAACATTTTGGTGTCCACTTTTACCATTTAATAACACCATAACTTTTGGCTTACTATGTAGTCATATAATATATAATATAAAACTCTTCTTATTTTAAATTCTCACTGAGGGATAAAACCCCTAAAGATGAAACCCTAGAACTGCCCCTGATCTTATACCTACTGAAAATCACTGACATTTTACTTTTTACTTTTACTTCAAATACTTAAGTACATTAAATATCAGAAAATGACTTTTGATACTTAAGTACAGTAAATATCAGATACTTTAAGACTTTTACTTCAGTAATATTCTAAAAGGTGACTTTCACTTCTACTGAAGTCTTTTTCTAGTACGATACTTGTACTTTTACTCAAGTATTGCTTTCTACTACTTTATACAACACTGTTTGGGACTTGGTTGGATTGTAAATGTGGTGTGTGTGTGTGTGTGTGTGTGTGTGTGTGTGTGTGTGTGTGTGTATAGCTACAGGGAGAAGGCGATGCAGGACGCTTCTGTTGTGACCAAACACATCAAGTCTCATCTTCGGGCTATTGGAAAGGTCTCTCACACACACACACACACACACACACACACACACACACACACACACACACACACACACACACAGAGTGTAACGTGCTGTGTGTGTTAGTCAGATGATTATTTCCTACTCTGTGTTCGTATGATTTCTGTTTTCTGAGGATTTATTTGTCTTGTTATTCTGAAGCCAGAAGAGAGCGTCTCACAGCAGGACATCCGACTGTTCTGTGAGTGACACACCCACTGACACACCCACTGACACACTGACACACGCACTGACACACGCACTGACACACGCACTGACACACGCACTGACACACGCACTGACACACTCACTGACACACGCACTGACACACACACTGACACACACACTGACACACTCACTGACACACGCACTCACTGACACACGCACTAACTGACACACGCACTCACTGACACACACACTCACTGACACACTCACTGACACACACTGACACACTCACTGACACACACTGACACACGTACTGACACACCCACTGACACACGTACTGACACACACACTCACTGACATACACACTGACACACACTCACTGACACACACTCACTGACACACACTCACTGACACACACTCACTGACACACACACTCACTGACACACACACTCACTGACACACACACTCACTGACACACACACTCACTGACACACACACTCACTGACACACACACACACTGACACACACACACACTGACACACACACTGACACACACGCATATTACATTTACAGCATTTAGCAGACGCCTTACATTTTTATACATATGAGCAACTGAAGGTTAAGGGCCTTGCTCAAGGGCCCAGCAGTGGCAGCTTGGTGGACGTAGGAATCAAACTCACAACCTTCTGATTGGTAGCTCAATACCTTAACCTCTAGGCTACCATATCCCACTGATGCATACTGACACACACACTGACACACCCACACTTACACACACACACACTGATATGTTTTCCTGTGCAGGTAAGAATGCAGCATTCCTGCGAGTTCTCCAAGGCAGATCTCTCTCTGAAGAATACAGTGTGGAAACTATTAACAAGGATGAGATTAGTGAGTCTCTCTCTCTCTCTCTCACACACACACACACACACACACACACACACACACACACACACACACTCAGTGGCTGTATGTGTATAGTGTGTACACTAACTATAATAAGATTTAACACACTTTCATTAGAGCTTGGAGTGTGTGTTAAAATGAGTGTGTGTGTGTGTGTGTGTGTGTGTGTTTGTTCATGTTCTCAGCTTCCTCTATGGATAATCCAGACAGTGAGATGGTTCTGTATCTCATGCTGCGTTCTGTGGACCGTTTCTTCCAGCAGCACTCCAGATACCCAGGTATCAGTACCATTAGAACCATTAAAACCATCAGATCCAGTAAAAAAAAAAAAAGTAAACGTGTGTGTGTGTGTGTGTGTGTGTCAGGTGTGTATAATTACCAGGTGGAGGAGGACATCAGCAGGCTGAAGGTGTGTGTGAACACTCTGCTTCAGGAGTACATGCTCAACGTCAACGTTAAAGACGACTACATCCATGAGTTGTGAGTGAACGTCGCTGTGATGTCACTTCCTCCTTATTGACTTTGTGTCCTTTAGTAATAATGCTATTAATAATGAATAATAAGAGAGTTTCCCAACATTAAGTAATAATTTATCTTCTACTGATTTGAATATATTTCCTGTGTGTTTGTGTGTGTGTGTGTGTGTGTGTGTGTGTGTGTGTGTGTGTGTGTGTGTGTGTTTTAGTTGCCGTTATGGAGCTGCAGAACCGCACACAGTTGCAGCATTACTGGGAGGTGAGATTATACTCAGTCACAGAGAGACCGAAACACACACACACACACACACACACACACACACACACACACACACACACACACACGCACACAAACTTGGTGGTCAGTTGTTGATTCATTCTCTCTAACAGCAGCTTTGAATAAAGCCTCGCTCTGATATGTTAATGTTTCCATAGCAACAGCTCATACACAGGGGTGTGTATATATATGATATTGAGATATAGTATTTTTTCAAGTAAGGTGATGTTTGTAAATGATGTGTGGGGGGAGTCTCTATGGTTCAGACTGAGCAGCACTTTAACACACACACACAGGTCGTGACCTAATGGTTAGAGTTTGACTCTTAACCCTAAGGTTGTGGGTTCGAGTCTCAGGCCGGCCACAACGAAGGTGCCCTTGAGCAAGGCACCAAACCCCCCCGACTGCTCCCTGGGCACCGCAACATAAATGGCCGCCCACTGCTCCGGGTGTGTGTTCACTGTGTGTGTGTGTGTTCATGGTGTGTGTGTGTGTTCACGGTGTGTGTGTGTTCACAATGTGTGTGTGTTCACGGTGTGTGTGTGTTCACTGCGTGTGTGTGTGTTCACTGCGTGTGTGTGTGTTCACTGCGTGTGTGTGTGTTCACTGCGTGTGTGTGTGTTCACTGCGTGTGTGTGTGTTCACTGCGTGTGTGTGTGTTCACTGCGTGTGTGTGTGTTCACTGCGTGTGTGTGTGTTCACTGCGTGTGTGTGTGTTCACTGTGTGTGTGTGTTCACTGTGTGTGTGTGTTCACTGTGTGTGTGTGTTCACTGTGTGTGTGTGTTCACTGTGTGTGTGTGTTCACTGTGTGTGTGTGTTCACTGTGTGTGTGTGTTCACAGTGTGTGTGTGTGTTCACAGTGTGTGTGTGTGTTCACTGCGTGTGTGTGTGTGTTCACTGTGTGTGTGTGTTCACTGTGTGTGTGTGTTCACGGTGTGTGTGTGTTCACAGTGTGTGTGTGGATGTATGCATCCACTTTGGATGGGTTAAATGCAGAGAACAGTATGGGTCACTATACTTAGCTGTATGTCACGTCACTGTCACATCACACACACACACACACACACACACACACACACACACACACAAGTGTGAGCTTTGTATTCATATGGAATAAAAACACTGTCAATAATAATCGTACGTAATTCAAAGCATTTGTGTGTAAATTTTAATTTTGCGGAGTCGGATCCCAAAACCTACGGCCATGACAGTTTACACATACGAGATTTTGATACTCCAAAATGTACGACTATGACAGTTTACACACAACGCTTGTCTTCACAACACCTCTTTTTCACACACGAAAACGGTCTGCGAAACAACTGTCAAAAATACGTCATCACGTTTACAGGCATTACTATCCGAGGGAAGATGAATCGATTCCACGAAATGCGCATGGCCCCGCCCTCTTTTAAAACACTAGCGAAATGGCGGATCAGAAGCCAAGCGCTCGCTCGTCGTCTCAGGTAAGTTGGTTTTTGCTTCCAAATTCAGACATGTTTAAGGGTTAGTTATCACTAATAACAGAGAGGAGTAATATTACAGAGACAGGTTAACTATAGTAAGTAAGATTAGCTCTCAGAGTAAGGTTACATTAGGTGCTTAAAGAATACAGCTGTTTAGGAGGTCATCACTGCAGTCTGTAGTGTGATGAGATAGGCTTACATAAACGACACACACACACACACACACACACACACACACACACACACACACACCTAGCCATTTCCTGCTGCACTGACTGCCCATTTGACTTGGACCTTCTTACTTGTCCTGACTGTCCACTGACATTGGACTGGTTCCCCATTTTCTGATGTCCAACACTTAAGGTGTCGGTCAACATCTACACCAGATTCTGGGCTGAGTGCAAGATGTCACCTAATGGAACCTGACAAACAATAAAATATGACTTTAACACGTAAGCAGTGAACACTTATATTACATGACCTGTGTGTTCCAGTGCATGTACACAGCTGTTAGTAAGTTAACACTTAAAATTGCTCATTGTTTTATGTAGGCCATCACGCTACAGCCCGCAGTGATGACCTCCTAAACAGCTGTATTCTTTAAGCACCTAATGTAACCTTACTCTGAGAGCTAATCTTACTTACTATAGTTAACCTGTCTCTGTAATATTAATAACCCTTAAACATGTCCGAATTTGGAAGGAAAAACCGACTTACCCGAGACGACGAGCAGTGTTGTAATGTGACGGAGTAAAAACACTTCGTTACTGTACTTAAGTAGAAATGTCACGTATCTGTACTTTACTTCGCTATTAAAATTTATGTCAACTTTCCTAGATAAAATGTAAACTTTTACTCCGTTATATTTCCACTAAGCATCTTCGTTACTACAAAATAGAATCAGCAGAAATGTGTGTGACTGCAATAAGGGAGGTTTGGTGAATCACTGCTCCTAGATTGCATTGCACGCTGTACAGAGACGCACAGGTACGCGCAGCGTGTACGCGCAGTCAGAGCTGGAGGCGTTAATGTATAACGTTAATCGGAAAGCTGCAAATACGGCAACCAAAAGCAGTGAAATGTCACTATTCTTATCACCAGAGTTGTAGCACAAACTAAATATTAATGCAACATCAATACTAAATAAAAATAACATTTATTGATTTGGTCTTTGTGAATATTAGTTTATTAATGACGTCATCCATCGGACACACTGTTTGTAGAGAATACACACACACATGAACTGATCTGATTCAAGACTGACATCATTACATCATGTATAACATTTTGGTGTCCACTTTTACCATTTAATAACACCATAACTTTTGGCTTACTGTGTAGTCATATAATATATAATATAAAACTCTTCTTGTTTTAAATTCTCACTGAGGGATAAAACCCCTAAAGATGAAACCCTAGAACTGCCCCTGGTCTTATACCTACTGAAAATCACTGAAATTTTACTTTTTACTTTTACTTCAAATACTTAAGTACATTAAATATCAGAAAATGACTTTTGATACTTAAGTACAGTAAATATCAGATACTTTAAGACTTTTACTTCAGTAATGTTCTAAAAGGTGACTTTCACTTCTACTGAAGTCTTTTTCTAGTACGATACTTGTACTTTTACTCAAGTATCGCTTTATACATCACTGACGACGAGTGAGCGCTTGGCCGCCGATCCGCTATTTCGCTAGTGGTTTAAAAGAGGGCGGGGCCATGCGCACTTCGTGGAATCGATTCATCTTCCCTCGGATAGTAATGCCTGTAAACGTGATGACGTATTTTTGACAGTTGTTTCGCAGCAGACCGTTTTCGTGTGTGTAAAAGAGGTGTTGTGAAGACAAGCGTTGTGTGTAAACTGTCATAGTCGTACATTTTGGAGTTGTATTTGAACAAACACACAAAATCTCGTATCTGTAAACTGTCGTGGTCGTAGGTTCTGGGATCCGACTCCGCAAAATTAAAATTTACACACAAATGCTTTGAATTACGTACGATTATTATTGACAGTGTTTTTATTCCATACATTCAGAGGTGAAGCTGGACCTTGAAGCTCTCCACATCTTCATGACGGAGGATTTTACACTGTTCCAATTCTTTGTGCTTTCTCACAACATGACAAACTAAATGTTTTTATCTCATTAACATATTTGGAGAATAAACAAAGCTTCTGAGAGACAGAATCTCTCCAGACCTGCCAACCTGTACGCATTTTGTGTAGCAGATACGCATTTGTCACTTCAAAAAAAATACGCATTGTAAAGAAACATTGATGCCTTTGAGTCCAACTGTCTGCATTAGTGCACCAGGCAATGTGCCTATGTGTGTAACCGCATTGGGCAGCAACCTGGGACAATAATAACTCGACCAATCAGAGCGCCAGTTTAAAACTCTTCAACGCTACAATCGGAGAGCCGTCAAAACGGATGGGGTTTCCATCTGTCTCTGTCCGTCTTCAGTTCTTCTTACAGTGACTGTTTTTTACAAGTGACGACTTAACGTTTCAAAGGTAAACGGCCAGAATTGTGAATTTCATCCATGTTAATAATCCTGCTGAACCACAGGCGTCGTTAGACTCCTTTACTGGGGCACGTGCCCAAGTGTCCGGTGTTGTGCCTCAAGTTTAACTTTTACACACAGATCAAGTTTTACTTTATTTGCCAGTATTTATATAGGAAACGTAAGTCATGCCTGTAAACGCATCGCCGTCGTACTGTAACGGAAAAGACAAACCGACACGAGCATGCAGACGTCAATATCCGTGAGCGTCTGTGTCCCTTTTATAGCACGCGGTCATGCTATAACATGACGAAACTAATGTCATTTTTAAATATCGATCGTATTCTGACTCGAGTGTTACTGCCTCCTGTAGATCACATCTGATGGACAAAACCACAGTGAAGTCTAGAGTCCTGCATTATTACTGAGAACATTAACACGTGTGTGTGATGTCAGATATGAAGTTACTGTTTAGTTCATTAGATCTAATTTATGCCAATACATAAAGAGTTGTTAAAGTAGTTTTTATATGTTGCCTTTTCAATAAGAGAGTTCTTCATGGTCTACTTGTATGTAGAATAACTAGATATGGTGGTGAGTGAGAACTATGTGCTAAGTAATAAGTGGTGATGAGTGAGCATGTGAACTTAATCAACACTGACCAGCAAATGTGCCTGACCTCGCGCCGCGTCGCTAAAGTAAGTTGCTACTCAAATTTTTTCCAAGGTTGGCAGATCTGCGTCTGTCTGATGTTTCTACATTATGTAATTAGATAAAAATCTCTTCTCCGTTCTCATTACAGGAGCTGCAGCTCAGGAAGCCATCAAACTCATCACACACCAGTTTGTGCCATTTAACAACACGTTCATCTACAACGCTATGGCTCAGACATCAGCCACCTTCCAGCTCTGAGAACGTGTGTGTGCGTGTGTGCGTGTGTGCGCGTGTGCGCGTGTGCGTGTGTGCGCGTGTGCGTGTGTGCGCGTGTGCGTGTGTGTGCGTGTGCGCGTGTGCGTGTGCGTGTGTGTGTGTGTGTGTGTGTGTGTGCGCGCGTGTGCGCGCGTGCGTGTGTGCGCGCGTGTGTGTGTGTGTGTGTGTCTTTTATTCAGCACCATTTCTTCATTATTGTGCTCTTAATGTTACTGTTCATATAAATACTGCATCAGTAATAAATCCTGACTAGTGCAGTGTTTATTTTCATTAATCAAAGTGTTTGACACCTCAGAGTGCATTCTGGGTATTCGCTGTGTGAACACACGTTCTACCTGAAGCACATTAATATCTTTGTATTAAAATATGTGAGATGTGTTCAGTGACTCAGTGCTGGTTTGTTGGTGTTGGTTATAAAATAATTCCTGAGAGAGGTTAGTGTTAAAGGTTGTGTGCCATGATGATGTCACAGGAGGACACCATGTTGGGGTTCTTCACTAATGAGAAATGAGATCCTCTCTGAAATCACTGCAGCATGACGCCTCTCAGCATGACGCCTCTCAGCATGATGCCTCTCAGCATGACACTTTAGGGGTTAAACAGACTTAAGGATTTAAAACTTGAGGATTTAAAAAAGGCAGAAGGAACTCAGTTGTGTTTGAGGAAAATCTGAAGGTTTAAACCAGGTTTGGAACACAGCTTTAGACATGAGACATGAGTGTTATTCTTCACACAAACAGCAGATGGCGCTCTTCTCCACATTTGTTTTATTGATTTCAACCCAGAGGAAAAAAGCTGCTTAGTTTCCTCTGCGATCAGCACATTGTGTTTACTGAATAATTCAAAACTGCAGCTGCTCTTAAACTGATCTGAACAGAATGAGGGAGTGTGAATCACTGCAGCAGTAAACCTCACACACACACACACACACACACACACACACACACACAGTGTGTGTATCTCTTGTTCTTTAGTCTTCTGTAGTGAATAATCGAGTTAGCATTTTTAAACATTTGCTCACTAAAAAATAAATAATTTCTGATCAGTGACCACAATTATAACCCCACACAACCACCGCAGTGCAAACGGCCCTGAGGTAAAAGCTGCTCCACTAAATCCTCTGCTGAGTTCATCAATGATTTGTTCAGATTCGGACACACAACTCTAACACTACACACAACTCTAACACTACACACAACTCTAACACTACACACAACTCTAACACTACACACAACTGTAACACTACACACAACTCTAACACTACACACAACTCTAACACTACACACAGCTCTAACACTACACACAACTCACTACACACAGCTCTAACACTACACACAACTCTAACACTACACACAACTCACTACACACAGCTCTAACACTACACACAACTCACTACACACAGCTCTAACACTACACACAACTCACTACACACAGCTCTAACACTACACACAACTGTAACACTACACACAACTCACTACACACAGCCTGAACACTACACACAACTCTAACACTACACACAACTCTAACACTACACACAACTCTAACCCTACACACAACTCTAACACTACACACAACTCTAACCCTACACACAACTCTAACACTACACACAACTCTAACACTACACACAACTCTAACCCTACACACAACTCTAACACTACACACAACTCTAACACTACACACAACTCTAACACTACACACAACTCTAACACTACACACAACTCTAACACT
>NC_062518.1:255000-265000 GCF_022655615.1 Tachysurus fulvidraco
GAAGAATCATCCTCTTGTGTACCTAGTGGTTTCTCAGGCGCAGCAGATTGTTTAAATAAATCCGGCTCCTCTGGTACAGATTTCTGTGGCAAAGTTTCTACAAGCACTGTTGGCTCCTCTGGGGCAGCTGCTGGTTCACTGGATGCAGTCCCTATGGGAGCAGAAACATTCACTTCTTGTACAGTTGTGGGCACCACCAGGGCTACAGCATTCTCTTCTGGAACAGGTTCAAACTCCTCTGGGACAGTAACAGACTCTACTGTGGTAGGAACAGCTTCAACTGCCAGTTTATCTGGTTCATCTGGGGGAGCGGCAGACTCTACTGGAGAAGAAACAGAATCTTCAGGTACAATCGGTGGTTCCTGAACTGGGGCAACAAATTTTTCATTTGCTGCTGATTCATCTGAGGCAGGTGTTGGTTCCTCTGGGGCAGCTACTGGTTCTTCAGAGACATGTGAATGATTCACAGGGGCAGATAATTGTTCTTCAGAAGAGGGACCAGATGCCTCAGGAGTAGCTACTGGTTCTTCCAAGGCAGGAGCAGATTCCACAGGGGCAGCTGCTGGTTCTTCCAATGCATGAGCAGATTCCACAGGGGCAGCTGCTGGTTCTTCCAAGGCAGGAGCAGATTCCACAGGGGCAGCTGCTGGTTCTTCCAAGGCAGGAGCAGATTCCACAGGGGCAGTTGCTGGTTCTTCCAAGGCAGGAGCAGATTCCACAGGGGCAGCTGCTGGTTCTTCTAAGGTAGGTGTAGGTTCCACAGGGGTAGCTACTGGTTTTTCTGTGGCAGGTGCAGATTCTTTTGGGGAAGCAACTGGGTCTTCAAAGGCAGAAGCAGATTCCACATGGGAATCTATTGGTTTGGAGGCAGATGCAGGTTCCACAGGGGCAGCTAATGATTCTTCAGAGGCAGGTTCCACAGGGGCAGATTCCACAGGGACAGCTACTGATTCTTCAGAGGCAGGTTCCACAGGGGCAGGTTCCACAGGGACAGCTACTGATTCTTCAGAGGCAGGTTCCACAATTGCAGGTTTCACATGGGCAGGTCCTACTAGTTCCTCAGAGACAGGTACAGCTGTTAGATTCTCTGAGGCAGGTACGGATTGTTCTGGTTCCACGGGAGCAGATAATTTTTCTTCTGAGGCAGGTGCAGTTTCCATTGCAGCAGCTGCTGTTTTTTCTGCAGTTGGTGTGGGCTCATCTTTTGCAGGTGCAGGTACCTCTGGGGCAGGTGTTAGTTCTTGTGGAGCTGAAGCAGCTTCCACCCTGGCAGTTATAGCTTCCACATGCTTTTCTTTTACTTGTTCTTTGTTTGTTTCTGATGGAGGTTCAGGAGGAGCTGTAGCACTTTGGGCCACTTGCTCTGCTTTGATCTCTGCAGTTCCATCCTGGTTTATTTGAGGAGCTTCAGCTTTCTGCTCTGTTGAAGCTGTAGCTACCACAGCACTCTCCTCCTTTTTCTCTTTAGGGTCACTGACATCATATCCCTTCTTCTTCTTGCTCAGCTTACCTCCCATAGTGTGACCTGTAAAACCATGAAATCTGGTGTTAGGTGATTAATCAAAGCACTTTGTGTTTCTTCAGCATGAATCTTATCATGTGTAAATCTGCGTATGAAGAGAATCACTAATGTGAACTAGGATTAAGCTTCAAATCATAAAACCGTCTATTAATTTCTGCGATTTTCTAAAGGGATTATGCTCAATATCAACAAGTTAACTCAATATCTATTCAGTTCAGAAGGAAAGTAATGGCACCCTGCACAAAGGAGGAGGATCTTGTGTTTGAATGGAAGCTGATGCACTGCAGTGGAAATCTGCACACACCTCACCCTAACCCTCTCTCTAACCCCCACCCTAACCCTCTCCCTCTCCCCCACCCTAACCCTCTCCCTCTCTTTCTCAATAACCCTCTCTCTAACCCTAACCCTTTCTTTCTCCCTAACCCTCTCCCTAACCCCAACCCTCTCCCTAACCCTAACCCCAACCCTAACCCTCTCCTTCTCAATAACCCTCTCTCTAACCCTCTCTCTAACCCTAACCCTTTCTTTCTCCCTAACCCTCTCCCTAACCCCAACCCTCTCCCTAACCCCAACCCTAACCCTCTCCCTCTCTTTCTCAATAACCCTCTCTCTAACCCTCTCTCTAACCCTAACCCTTTCTTTCTCCCTAACCCTAACCCTCTCCCTAACCCTCTCTTTCTCCCTAACCCTCTCCCTAATGCGTTCTTTCTCCCTAACCCTCTCCCCAACCCTAACCCTCCCCTAACCCTCTCCCTAACCCTAACCCTCCCCCTCTCCCTAACCCTCTCCCTAACCCCAACCCTCTCCCTAACCCCAACCCTCTCTCCAACCCTAACCCTCTCCCTAACCCTCTCTTTCTCCCTAACCCTCTCCCTAATGCGTTCTTTCTCCCTAACCCTCTCTCCAACCCTATCCCTCTCCCTAACCCTCTCCCTCTCCCTAACCCTCTCCTTCTTCCTAACCCTCTCCCTCAACCTTTCTCTAACCCTCTCCCCAACCCTAACCCTAATCCTCCCCCTCTCCCTAACCTTCTCTCCAACCCTAACCCCCCCAACCCTCTCCCTAACCCTCTCTCCAACCCTAACCCTAACCCTCCCCCTAACCCTCTCTCCAACCCTAACCCTCTCTCCAACCCTAACCCTCTCCCCAACCCTAACCCTAATCCTCCCCCTCTCCCTAACCCTCTCTCCAACCCTAACCTTCCCCCTAACCCTCTCCCTAACCCTCTCTCCAACCCTAACCCTAACCTTCCTCCTAACCCTCTCCCTAACCCTCTCTCCAACCCTAACCCTAACCCTCCCCCTAACCCTCTCCCTAACCCTCTCTCCAACCCTAACCCTAACCTTCCCCCTAACCCTCTCTCCAACCCTAACCCTCCCCCTAACCCTAACCCCAACCCTGCTGTCAGCTCTCTTTCAGATAATCACTTTTTCACAGGGAGTTTTGGGATCATTTACAGCTTGGAATTTCAAATTACGAGTAAGAGAATGAAGAAAATCAGCTAAACCTTTACAACCATGGTAGTTTTTTTTTTTTACTTCAGTTTGACCAAGAAAACAATTCATAAAGCTGAAAGATTAGATAAATGAAGTCTGTAGCTTTGAGTAAACCCACAGGGACTGAATTCTAACACTGTAAAAGTGTTGACCTGCCACATGAAGGTGGTTAAAACAGAACCTGTGCTTCACACTGTGCAGCCCGACTGCTTGTGTAACCCCTTTAGCTAGCTGACAGCTGCTATTATTGTGTACAAAGAAGTAAAGAGTTTCTGAGCACAGTGCACTCGGGGTAGGTCCCTGGAATCGTCTAAACAGACTTTTCTTCAGCTAATACAGTAATGAGAGTAAATTCAGTTTTGACCCAAATGCACAACTGAGGGCAATTCATCAATTCATGCATTAAAAGCAGGACTGGAACACAGGATTAATTAACCATGATGGAAGTGAAAACTGATAAAAGCGTGCACTGTGTGTGGCTGCCAGCTTCGTCTGCGCCGTGTCGCCTTTTAAAGGGCATTCACTTTATTCACCATGTCGAACTCTGCCAAATAAAGAAGGTTTGAAAGCAGTCCAAAAGCTGCAGGAGACGAGGACGAATGAAAGACAAATGGCTGCTTGATGGAAATTTCACATGGTTCTTGTAAAGATTGTGGAATGCTGAGTAAGTCATACACCAACGAGCCGCAGAGTTCCTCACTCATCCCTCACTCACAGCATTTACATATAAAGTCTGAATTTTCAGAGTCTCTCTTTAAGAGAAGGACACAACATGTTAAATCAGGAGAGAATTTTAACCTCAGTGTCGTGGGAAAATACGAGCTGGATCAGTGCCAGGAGAGCAACACAAACACAAAATGACCTGCTTAAAGAGACAGAGTTCAACACTGTAGTGCTGCTGTTAGTGTCGGCTGATAGGACGTCCGTGGACGACTGGGTGAGCTCGGCGCAGCGAGGAGATAAGGGTGGAGAAAACAGCTGATTAGATAACACACAACTGTACACTGCAGCTCCACCATACAGCACACAAAACACAAAATCTTGCAATGTTTTAATCCCATTATTTAATCTGCTTCTGTTTTATATGCTACCATGTGCTACAACTAACAAAAATCTTTCAGCTTTTTGGAGTTAATAAAATAAATGAGATCACTGCGTTCTTCAACAGCCAGCTTACACTTTGTAGAAAATTATTTTTTTTAAAAACCTTCTTGAGTCCAGAGCGTCTACACGCTTACTGAATGTACATTAATGCTGAACGTTCAGATGCAGAGATTTTAAAGAATTATTCTTGCCTTGTTGCTGGTGTGATGCCTGCAGCAGGAACAGCCCAAAGTGCTGCTGCACCGCTGCATGCGTTAGAGGATGCGCAGTCATGCACCACCATAATGCATAAATCGATCTGAGTGCTGAGCTCGGCAGAATGTACCGGCTTTTATTATAGCTCACTCTCTGGGACACGATTACAGCCTCAGCTACTCTTTTATATTTGTAAATATAGCATAAGGGCAGAAAATATAATATCTACAAATCTAACGACGATTATTTTTGCTGCCACAAGGTCACTATGACACTGTTGTACATTTACAGTGTGATAACACATAAAATACCCAGACTGGCCATTACAACACCACCAGGAAGCAGATTTTTTTCCACCTGAAGTGTACTGTACAGTGTATGAGTAACCCTTTGTGTTTAATCAGTAGTGAACGTTGTGCCTTGGACAGTGAGCAGAAATTAAAAACATTATTTCAAGGTCAGAATAAATGAAGTGGAAACGGTTCAGAGTTCTGAGTGTTTTATTGCTCCTGCTGTTCAACATCACACCCGAGTCCTAACCAGACGATCTGTGCATGCACAAGTTCACTGTGAGCTTGTGAGGAGATGCTGGTGATGCTCCGAAACACTTCCTTTACAAATCGACTTCCAGAGATTTTTATTAAAAGAAAATAAAGCATGAAAATATAACAAAGCAAAAATACTTTTTCCGTCTGCTTTGTCTGTCTGTCTGTCTGTCTGTCTGTCTGTCTGTCTGTCTGTCTGTCTGCTCTGTCTGTCTGTCTGCCTGTCTGTCTGCCTGTCTGACCTGTCTGTCTGTCTGTCTGTCTGTCTGTGTGACAGACGTCATCCTCGTGCCTCAACCTGCTATTGTTTTTAAACTAGCGTCATTTCGCATCATATACACAAACTTTTCAACTTAATATTCTGTATCTGTTTAGATCAGAAAGTTGCAGAAATCTAAATTCTTAAAATGATAAATTAATAATTTCATCAACAATGTCTGTGTTATTGATTGGTTTATGTTCAAATTGTGTCTGAAAAAATATATATAATAATTTAATGTATGTGTATTTATGAACTTTAGATGATATATCCGATGATTTATGTAGCTTTACTAGCTAGAATTTAGTGTGTGTGTGTGTGTGTGTGTGTGTGTGTGTGTGTGTGTGTATTTACTAGCTAGAATTTAGGATCTTCTTTATTATAAACTGTACAAAAAATGTTAAATAGATCAACAAATTTAAAAAAAAAACGTGATTAGTTTACAAGTAATGAACAAAAAAAAATCGAGGCTGAAGTAGTTGCCATGGCAACTGGGCCCGAGTAGTTTCAGCGAATTCCAGCAAAATCTCGCGATAATAGGATCTGATCGCCGTGAACGTGCACGAGCAGCTTGTACGAGCTTCACAATTAACTTTAAAATGATAACGAAGGTGAAGGCGGGATTTAATGTGACTGAATAATGTGAACAGGTTTAATTTAATAATATACAAATAATGCAAACAGAAAATAGATAAAATCTGTTAAAACTTTAAAATCTTTTAAAGAGAGAGAAAGAGACACAGAGAGAGAGAGAGAGACAGAGAAAGAGAGAGACAGAGAAAGAGAGAGAGAGAGAGAGAGAGAGAGAGAGAGAGAGAGAGAGACCAACCTCCTCCCATTTCATCAGACACAAAGACTCTGTACAGCTTTAACAGGGCTTCAGAAGAAATGATGTATAAGGTGTGTGTGTGTGTGTGTGTGTGTGTGTGTGTGTGTGTGTGTGTGTGTGTGTGTGTGTGTGTGTGTGTGTGTGTGTGTGTGTGTGTGTGTGTGTGTGTGTGTTTGAGCCATAGAGAACAAAGAAAAGCTGAGTGGTGTAGAGCCGGTACTCTGCTCACTTCTTCTCCTCTCTTCACTAAACCTGTAGTGTAACTGAGATATGTGTGTGTGTGTGTGTGTGTGTGTGTGTGTGTGTGTGTGTGTGTATATAGAAGTCTACACACCTGTCTGTTGTACCCTCAGTAATCCAAACGAGTGAGGAAGATGATGAAGAAGTGAACACGTCTCTCTCCTTTTCTCCTTTCTCTGATTCTGGTCCTCTTAAAGCTTCTGTGCTGTGTGAGACATGTGGCTATACAGTGCAGACCCACCCCCTACTGCACCTCCCTACTGCCCTCCCTCACTCCCTACACCCTCCCCCATTCTCCGTACACCCTCCCCCTCGCTCCCTACACCCTCCCCCTCGCTGATGGTGGTGGACTTTGCTAAGCAGATGGAAACGGCTGTAGTTAACACTTATCTCCAGAAGGAACGTAGAGTTCCACATAAGAGTGGAGGTAGGAGTACGCAGGTAGACTGCACAGATTAATGACTGCAAAGTGGTGGTATGAGAGAGTGTAGACAGCATCAGGTGGTGATGTGTAAGATGTCTCTGGTGGTCAGAAAGAAAAAGATAAAGTTGAAAAAGAGAATTTTGTGAGGAATTCATACAGAAGCTGAGACAGGATTTGGGTGGTCTGGAAAAGCTTCCAGATGACTGGGAAACTACAGCAGAAGTGATCAGGGAGACAGGTAGGAGAGTGCTAGGTGTGTCCTCTGGAAGGAGAAAAGAAGATAAGGGAACATGGTGGTGGAACGAGGAAGTTCATTCAGAGGAAGAGGCTAACTAAAAAGAAGTGGGACGTGACAAAGACCAAACAGAAAGCATACGATGAGTTGTATGCCAGGTTAGACACGAGGGAAGGTGAGAAGGACTTACAGATTAATGAGATAGAGAGATAGAGATGGGGAGGTGCTGACAGGTGAGGAGAGTGTGCAGAGAAGATGGAAGGAGTATTTTGGGGAGCTGATGAATGAGGAAAATGAGAGGGAAAGACAGGAGGAAGAGGTGAATATTGTAGAGCAGGAAATAGGGAAGATGAGGTGAGGAAGGATCTGAGGAAGGTGAGGAAGGATCTGAGGAAGGTGAGGAAGGATCTGAGAAGAATCAAGAGTGGAAAGTCTGTTGGTCCAGATGTGGAGGTGTGGAAGTGTCTTGGAGAGACAGCAGTGCAGTTTCTATCTAGATTGAGAGTGAGAAGATGCCTGAGGAATGGATCAGGTGAAGTTAGCAGAGATGAGGATGTTGAGGTTCTCTTTAGGAGTGATGAGGATGGACAGGATCAGGAAGGAGCACATCAGACATCAGCTCAGGTTGTCTGTTTTGGGGACGAGGACAGAGAGACTAGATTGAGATGGTTTGGACATGCACAGAGGAGGGAGATGGTTATATTGGTAGAAAGATGTTGGAGATGGAGCTGCAGGTCAGAGGTCAAAAAGGAAGGACAAAGAGGAGATATATGGATGTGTTAAATAAGGACATGAAGGTAACTGGTGTGAGAGTCAAGTCAAGAAGAGTCAAGAAGCTTTTTATTGTCATTACAACCATATATAGCTGTTGCAGTACACAGTGAAATGAGACAACGTTTCTCCAGGATCAAGGTGCTACATAAAACAAAGACAGGGCTAAGGACATGTAAGTAGTCTTAGCCACATAAAGTGCAACTGTGCAGCCTGGTGCAAACAGTGCAGGACAAGACAAGCAAGACAGTGCAGGACAAAAGACAGTGCAGGACAAAAAACAGTGCAGACATTAAGTTACAAGACAATACAAAAAGTACAAAAAATGCAATACACAAAAGACAATAAACAGTAACAGAAACAGCGCCGACCGACCAGTGTAAATACTGTGTGTGTGTGTGTGTGTGTGTGTGTGTGTGTGTGTGTGTGTGTGTATACTGTGTGTGTATACTGTGTGTGTGTGTGTGTGTGTGTGTGTGTGTGTATACTGTGTGTGTATACTGTGTGTGTATACTGTGTGTGTGTGTGTGTGTGTGTGTATACTGTGTGTGTATACTGTGTGTGTGTGTGTATACTGTGTGTGTGTATACTGTGTGTGTGTGTGTGTGTGTGTGTGTATACTGTGTGTGTGTGTATACTGTGTGTGTGTATACTGTGTGTGTGTGTGTGTGTGTGTACTGTATGTAAATACTGAATGTTCAAACAATATTTTGTGCAGTAAAAGAATGAACAGCAGCAGGTTCTTAGCAGCAGGTCCTTTGGATTATATATGGAGTTGTGCAAAAAACAGCAGATGACTGAGATATTGTCCAATATGTGCAAAAACAGCAGAAAAGTGTGCAAAACAGTGTGTGTGTTTTGTGAGGGTCTGTGCAGTCCATACAGATGATGTGTGTATGTTGTGCTCAGTATAGTACAGTTCGGTTATTGAGAAGTCTGATGGCTTGTGGGAAGAAACTGTTACGCAGTCTGGTCGTGAGGGCCCGAATGCTTCGGTACCTTTTTCCAGACGGCAGGAGGGTGAAGAGTGTGTGTGAGGGGTGTGTGGGGTCATCCACAATGCTGTTGCCTTTGCGGACGCAGCGTGTGGTGTAAGTGTCCATGATAGAGGGAAGAGAGACCCCAATGATCTTCTCCGCTGTCCTCACTATCCGCTGCAGGGTTTTGCGATCCGAGATCGTACAGTTCCCAAACCAGACAGTGATGCAGCTGCTCAGGATGCTCTCAATGGTCCCTCTGTAGAACATGGTCAGGGTTGGGGGAGGGAGATGTGCCTTTCTCAGCCTTCGGAGGAAGTAGAGACGCTGCTGGGCTTTCTTGGTGATGGCGCTGGTGTTGAGTGACCAGGTGAGGTTCTCCGCTAGATGAACACCCAGAAATTTGGTGCTCTTGACGATCTCTACAGATGATCCGTCGATGTTCAGCGGAGAGTGGTCGCTCTGTGCTCTCCTGAAGTCCACAACCATCTCTTTAGTTTTGTCCACATTCAGAGAAAGGTTGTTGGCTCTACACCAGGCAGTTAGTTGTTGCACCTCCTCCCTGTATGCTGACTCATCGTTCTTGCTGATGAGACCCACCACGGTCGTGTCATCGGCGAACTTAATAATATGATTCGATCTGTGCATTGCTGCACAGTCGTGAGTCAGCAGAGTGAACAGCAGTGGACTGAGCACGCAGCCTTGAGGAGCTCCAGTGTTCAGTGTGGTGGTGCTGGAGATGCTGTTCCCGATCCGGACTGACTGAGGTCTCCCAGTCAGTAAGTCCAGGATCCAGTTGCAGAGGGAGGTGTTTAGTCCCAGCAGGCTCAGCTTCCCAATCAGGTGCTGAGGGATGATTGTATTGAATGCTGAACTAAAGTCTATGAACAGCATTCGTACATAAGTGTTCTTATTGTCCAGATGGGTGAGGGCTAAGTGGAGGGCTGTGGTAATGGCATCGTCTGTGGAGCGGTTTGGACGATACGCGAACTGTAGGGGGTCAAGTGAGGGTGGTAGCTGGGTCTTGATGTGCCTCATGACGAGCTTCTCGAAGCACTTCATAACTATGGGTGTGAGTGCAACGGGACGATAGTCGTTGAGGCAAGACACTGTAGACTTCTTTGGGACAGGAACGATGGTGGTAGTTTTGAGGCACGTAGGAACAACGGCGCTGCTCAGGGAAATGTTGAAGATGTCCGTAAAGACATCCGCTAGCTGTTCTGCACATTCTCTGAGCACCCTGCCAGGAATGTTGTCTGGTCCAGCAGCCTTCCGTGGGTTAACTCTGCATAGAGATCTCCTCACGTCGGCCGTGGATAGACAGAGTACCTGGTCGTCGGGACGAGGGATGGTCTTCCTTGGCGTAACGTTGTTCTGTACCTCGAACCGAGCGTAGAACTCGT
>NC_062518.1:270000-272500 GCF_022655615.1 Tachysurus fulvidraco
TGTATATGTTGTGTGTGTGTGTATGTGTGTGGGGGGTGTGTGTGTGTGTGTGCAGAGTTGACTGTTAAACTCCACTAATTGAATGAATTGGCTTTGTAACAGTGTGTAATTGGGTCATGTGACTAAAATATCAGTTAAATATTAATGACTGCGTGTGACTTTATTTATGAACTGAAAAGATGTGAATGTTGTTTATTGTAAACATCAGAGCTGTTAGATCTGTCTGAAAACAGTGTGTGTGTGTGTGTGTGTGTGTGTGTGTGTGTGTGTGTGTGTGTGTGTGTGTGTGTGTGGATAGTGGTCAGGGCATTTCAGGAGTATGTGGAACCCGAGGAGGCGACGCCATCCTCACCTCAGAGACGAGGAGATGATGAGTCAGTGTTGCTGCCACTGGGAGAAAACGTCCTCACACACAACCTGGGAATCCCTGTGCTGGTCGTCTGCTCTAAGGTACCAACATCATAACATCAATCATCCTGCAATCTGCACTAACACCAACTCACACCAGCCTACAAAGTGTGTGTCTGTGTGTGTGTCTGTGTGTGTGTCTGTGTGTGTGTGAGTGTGTGTGTCTGTGTGTGTCTGTGCGTGAGTGTCTGTGTGTGTGAGTGTGTGTGTGTGTATGTATGTGAGTGTGTGTGTGTGTATGTATGTGAGTGTGTGTGTGTGTATGTATGTGAGTGTGTGTGTGTGTATGTATGTGAGTGTGTGTGTATGTATGTATGTGAGTGTGTGTGTGTGTATGTATGTGTGTGTGTGTGTATGAATGTGAGTGTGTGTGTATGTGAGTGTGTATGTATGTGAGTGTGTGTGTATGTGAGTATGTGTGTGTATGTATGTATCTGTGTGTGTGTCTGTGTGTGAGTGTGTGTATGTATGTGTGTGTGAGTGTATGTATGTGAGTATGTGTGTGTCTGTGAGTGTCTGTGTGTGTCTGTGTGTGTGTGTGTGTGTGTGTGTGTGTGTGTGTGTGTGTGTGTGTGTCTCTCAACTATGAGACCTGAAGAAACACCTCTTAAAAATGTCAGATGTTACAGATTATATCTTTAAGATAAGTTGGTGAGCAAAATGTTCCATCAGATCTCATGACTTTATACTTATAATGTAATATCTTTTATTTATTTACTTATTTATTTATTTATTTATTTATTTATTTATTTATTTATTTATTTATTTATTTACTTATATATTTATATATTTATATTTTTGTCCGTTGTTTATTTTTCCTGGTTAGTGTTCAGATGGAGATGAGGGATGAATAAAAGCTTTATCTTTTGTCACTTTATGGGAGAATCTTATGAGAGAACAGCTGACTTAAAAACATCTAATGACTTGTGTGTGTGTGTGTGTGTGTGTGTGTGTGTGTGTGTGTGTGTGTGTGTGTGTGTGTGTGCAGTGTGATGCTGTGACTGTGTTGGAGAAAGATCATGACTACAGAGAGGAGCATTTTGACTTTATTCAGTCGCACCTCAGGAGATTCTGCCTACAGTGTATCCTCTCCACCAGCCACGTGCTCAGCTGTGTGTTAGTACAAAGAACACAGTAGTGTGTGTGTCTGTGTCTGTGTGTGTGTGTGTGTGTGTGTGTGTGTGTGTGTGTTCCTTAACCGTATCCCTCAGATGGAGCTGCTCTGATCTACACTTCAGTAAAAGAGGAGAAGAACCTGGACCTTCTGTATAAGTACATGGTGCACAAACTGTACGACTTCCACTTCAGCACTGCAGCCTTAGTGGTGGAGAAAGACGCAGTGTTCATGTGAGTCTCACACACACACACACACACCCCTTCGGTCCAGTCGGGTTTGTTAAAACGTCTTAAATAATTAGAAACTGAGGTCATGTGTAGCTCCGCCCCCAAATCTGATTCACACACACACATGAGAACCTTTAAACTGGTCCCAGTGCTGAGTGACGGGTTTTGGTGAATTGTTTCCAGTCCGTCTGGGTGGGACAACGAGAAGAAGATCTCCATCTTACACGAAAACTTCACCACTGTCCGGCCTGAAGATCCGTTTGAGGATTTCATCATCAAGCCGCCTGTACGCAAGGTGAGAGACACACACACACACACACACACACGTCAATGTTAGATCACAACAGATCTGTATGTATTATAAACTTTGTGTTTAAATGTCCAGTTAGTCCATGATAAGGAGATAAACGCAGAAGATGAGCAGGTCTTCCTCATGAAGCAGCAGGTATGTTGCTGTAAAGAGAAAAAATAAAAAACAGTCTGTTATGTGGTTGTGAAATGAGCTTTTATCTGTTTAGTGTGTTGTAGTAATAATAATAATAATAATAATAATAATAATAATAATAATAATAATAATGTGTATTGTTTTTGATCCCACAGTCTTTGTTAGCCAAGCAGCCGGCGACTCCATCACGAGCTACAGTAAGTGACATCACTAAGCACATTCTGTCCATATCCTGTATTTAAACAACTAAACAGCAAGCCACGCCCACTGGACTGCCATGCCCACTGGGTTACCACGCCCACT
>NC_062518.1:275000-282500 GCF_022655615.1 Tachysurus fulvidraco
TCAGTCCGAGTCTCATGGAACGACTTGAGACATTTTCACTCTCTCGACTTCGTGTGACCTGATTAGACATTTTTTAGGTTGGTGTCGCAGAGCATTTTGGGTAATTTGTGCTCTGCAGTGACACGAAGTCTGTTTTCACCAGATAAAGAAGGTCAGGTCTAAAGCAGAGCAGCTCTTAAACTGGCACCGGGTGATGATGATGGTGGTGATGATGAAGATTTGTTACGGTTATTATTTAGTGGACGTGGATGAGCAGTGTGATGAGACGTACTGAAACACAGCTGCATCTCAAGTCATTTCTCTTTCGACTCTTAATTTTAAACCTGGTCTTGTTAAATGTGTGTGGAGAGCGAGCGGGAAACATTCCTCATAGTTCCACAGCAGCTCCGTGTAGGGAAATGATTCATGATGTTCTGATCTCAGATCTGTTAATGTACATTATAACGGGGTTTATGTGAGAATCAGAGAGGCTGAGAAGAAGTAGAAGGAAAACAAAACAAAAAAGGAATATTGGAACCAAAGAGTGTGTGTGTGTGTGTGTGTGTGTGTGTGTGTGGTGTGTGTGTGTGGCATCTTAAATACATCCCAGGTGGTGTTTCAGTTTAGTGGTTTTTTTCCACCTGGTGAACTCGTCATCATTCCATCTCTTGCACACTGTCTGTCTTCACTCGTCTGTCACACTGCATTCGTTCCTCTCACTATTCCCTTTGTCTCTTTAAGGGAAAAGACCACAAGGTGTGCAGAGTCTACCTTTTAATTTGGTATTCATTTTGCATGATTCTTCTTCTGATTTATTATTTTTCTGAATAAGGATGAAGATGGAGATTTTTTTTCTTCCTCTAAAGCACACAATCTGGACTAATGTACATTTTAGTTTTTAAAGCACTTCCAATAAAATGCATTAGTATTATATCTGCAGCTGTGTGTCAGTGTATGGCGTCTCGTCCACCTCACTGGTGAACAGTTTGTCACGTTTCCACACGTCTCCGTGTTAAAGGAGAATCCAGAGTTTGGGCTTTTAGCTGAACAGCAGGACATTATTGATGTCAGATTAAATGAAGACTTTCAAATTTTTTCCCTTCTTTTTTCCAGAGTTTCAGAGTTCAAGATCAACCTTGATTTTATTATTATTTTTATTATTATTTTTTTTTTTTTTACAATGAGCTTTGTATATAAATTGACCTGTATGAATAAATCTGTTGGGTGTGTAAGACACGTTAGATAGAGCAGGATTTTTTATTGGCGGAGTTTAAGATGCTGTGTAACTGAAGCACTTCCCCACTAGTCCACTTCCTGTATTAACGGGTTTTCACACGTTTTCTCTGTATTACATGCGTGTGACTGTAAGCCTTTCTCCTGATGCAGTATAACGGTTCCTCAGAGTCGCTCGCTTTTCTGCCAATAAAGCAAAAGGAAACAGCTTCAATAAATCATGCAGACTCCAATGCTGTCTCTGTCCTTATTCTGAGTCTCTGTCCTCCTTCTAGAAATGTCTTAGAGATTTTAGAGATTTTTTCATTGCAGTAATTTAATGGAAGGAGTCTCCAGTGTCAGGTGGTGTGTAACAGGAGCCTTTGGAGGACAATCAGCACTGCAACATGAGAAAAGTGACTCTGCTTCATCACACCATCATTACTTGTGTCCAGTGTCTGTAGATGGGCCACAAAAATAACGTTTCCAACCTTTTAGTATAAATTCATTACATTTATCTTCAGTCTTAAAGCAGAACCACAAGAATGTCTCCTATATAATGATTTTTTCACCTGCTAAGGAGGCTATGAAACATTACAACAGAAATGCTGCATTAATTAATGCTGCTTAGTAATCGTCAGTAAATGCGTTATTAGTCGGTACTGTGAGGTTTTTTTTAACTCCAATCTGGCAACCCGAGTCTGTGTTTACATTAGCAACAGCCGCTCCGCCATTTTCTACAACAAAGCGCGTCTCGGAGTAGCGATTATGACGTCACCGCTGCCGCAACCAATCAAATTCACGATTCCTTCTTGTATGCAAATAAGTTCAAACTTACGCTAAGCAACGATCAAACAGATTGGCTCCAGTAAATCTCTCTGACCAATAGTGTGGCGCGGCTCCGTGTCCGATGTCCCCCGGGTCCAAAAGCCTTCCATGTTACTTTGTCCCTGCGTTGCTCCTGTAGGTCTAATTAACATAAATTTAGCATTTTTTTTAATCTGAGGAAATGAAATGTGACATGAAAAAGTAAATTAATACAAAGAGTCTAAAGGGAAAAAGTTAAATGATGTGTTAAGTAGAAAATTTCATTTTAATTCAAACTTTATTGATCACATCCACAATGACTAACTATATAACATAAATATATACAATATAATTACATCAAAATTATTTCACTTCTGTACAAACATTATAAAAATATAAAGATGTAATATGAGGAATAAATACGATTAATCTGAGAAGAATTTGACAAAACATCTGTATAAACAGATGTATAATCAAACATCTGTATAAACAAACATCTGTATAAACAAACAGCTGTATAAACAAAACATATGTATAAGCAAAACAGATGTATAAACAAACATCTGTATAAACAAACAGCTGTATAAACAAAACATATGTATAAGCAAAACATCTGTATAAACAGATGTATAAACAAACATCTGTATAAACAAACAGCTGTATAAACAAAACATATGTATAAGCAAAACATCTGTATAAACAGATGTATAAACAAACATCTGTATAAACAAACATCTGTATAAACAAAACATATGTATAAGCAAAACATCTGTATAAACAAACAATTTATAAACAAACAGCTGTAATCAAACATCTGTATAAACAAAACATCTGAATAAACAAACAGCTGTAATCAAACATCTGTATAAACAAAACATCTTTTTATACATTGTTTGTATATAAAACTGGAAAAAGAGACTAAATAAAGACAATAAAAGGTTAATAAATACTGTATAACAGTTTATCGGTGATATCTAGGTCTGTTATTCACCACCATGGACATTAACACTTCATTAACACTCACTACTGTTATATTACAGCTCCACGTTTATAACCTGCACTGATTTACAGCTCATTTCAGTTGTAAGATAAATAAGATTTTAATGGAACATTTGCACATTCTACATTAATGTACAATTAGTGTTGTTGTTTTTATTTCCCTCAAATTGTTTGTTTTTTGTCTTTTTTTTATTTTTGGTTAGACAAATCTTTTTTATATTTATGCTGCTTCTTTATTGTTACTCAGCAAGACAAAGTCCATGTAAACTACAGAATCTGGAAATAAACCGGATTCTGATTCTAAATAAAAACAAAACTGACCCTAAATTGTTTCTATGTATTTTAATGGATCATTAAAATTATTATTGAATTACTTTCCACAGATTTTTTTTATTTCACTAAAAGCTAAAACAAAGAAGTTGAAACTTTTAAAAGTTTAACAAAATATACAAAAATGTGCAACTTGGCAACCCACGTCAGTTTTAGAGGAGGCAGGTTACACACACACACACACACACACACACACACACACACACACACACACACACACACACACACACACACACACACACACACACACACACACACACACACACACACTCCGGCCTTCTGTACATTCCCTAAAGCTCAGTGAGGATTTACACACCGCGTGTTTTTGGGTTTAATCCGGCTTCCGGTTTTGTGAGGAGTTTTTCCGGACCGTGCAGGGTGGAGACACAATAACAACAACAAGCATCACTTACACCACCAGCTCCATCAGAAGCTTCTACCATCAGCGTCGGAGAGTCAAAGAGTCAAAGAGTCGGAGAGTCAAAGAGTCGGAGAGTCAACGAGGCAGAGAGTCAGAGTGTTTGTGAGTCATGCCCCAGACTGAGGGACTGAAACGCTTCAGTCTGCACAATTCTGGAGAAAAACAGTAACATGAAGCTGACATTTCGAACCCAGGAGCTCTCGAGGAACTGAGAACATCTTCACCTTTTAAATTTGCACTCAGCAGCAGCTACAGTGTCCAGGTAGAGTCTCTAATGTCCTTCATCTCCACCTGTAAGTGTCTCTCTGAGTCAGTCTTTAATCTGTCTCCTGTTTACACTCCATTTGTTCCTTTATCTAAAACTCCATCCACACTTCCGTCCACCTGTTAGATCTTCATCTTCATCCCTCCATCTCTGTCCTCCACCACTGTAACTGAATCTCAAGATGTTTATTTATTTCTCACACAAACAGACATTTTTATAACACTGTTTGTAACAAACTCTTTGTAACGTGTTTTATAACACACATGTTTTTGTAACACAGACATTTTATATCACACACAGGTGTGTAACACACACAGATGTTTTATATCACACACAGGTGTGTAACACACACAGATGTTTTATATCACACACAGGTGTGTAACACACACAGATGTTTTATATCACACACAGGTGTGTAACACACACAGATGTTTTATATCACACACAGGTGTGTAACACACACAGATGTTTTATATCACACACAGGTGTGTAACACACACAGATGTTTTATATCACACACAGGTGTGTAACACACACAGATGTTTTATATCACACACAGGTGTGTAACACACACAGATGTTTTATATCACACACAGGTGTGTAACACACTCAGATGTTTTATATCACACACAGGTGTGTAACACACACAGATGTTTTATATCACACACAGGTGTGTAACACACACAGATGTTTTATATCACACACAGGTGTGTAACACACACAGACGTATTATATCACACACAGGTGTGTAACACACACAGATGTTTTATATCACACACAGGTGTGTAACACACACAGATGTTTTATATCACACACAGGTGTGTAACACACACAGATGTTTTATATCACACACAGGTGTGTAACACACACAGACGTATTATATCACACACAGGTGTGTAACACACACAGACGTATTATATCACACACAGGTGTGTAACACACAGACGTTTTATATCACACACAGGTGTGTAACACACACAGATGTTTTATATCACACACAGGTGTGTAACACACAGACGTTTTATATCACACAGGTGTGTAACACACACAGATGTTTTATATCACACACAGGTGTGTAACACACACAGATGTTTTATATCACACACAGGTGTGTAACACACACAGATGTTTTATATCACACACAGGTGTGTAACACACAGACGTTTTATATCACACACAGGTGTGTAACACACACAGATGTTTTATATCACACACAGGTGTGTAACACACAGACGTTTTATATCACACACAGGTGTGTAACACACACAGATGTTTTATATCACACACAGGTGTGTAACACACACAGATGTTTTATATCACACACAGGTGTGTAACACACAGACGTTTTATATCACACACAGGTGTGAAACACACAGATGTTTTATATCACACACAGGTGTGTAACACACACAGATGTTTTATATCACACACAGGTGTGTAACACACACAGATGTTTTATATCACACACAGGTGTGTAACACACACAGATGTTTTATATCACACACAGGTGTGTAACACACACAGATGTTTTATATCACACACAGGTGTGTAACACACACAGATGTTTTATATCACACACAGGTGTGTAACACACACAGATGTTTTATATCACACACAGGTGTGTAACACACACAGATGTTTTATATCACACACAGGTGTGTAACACACAGATGTTTTATATCACACACAGGTGTGTAACACACACAGATGTTTTATATCACACACAGGTGTGTAACACACACAGATGTTTTATATCACACACAGGTGTGTAACACACAGACGTTTTATATCACACACAGGTGTGTAACACACACACAGATGTTTTATATCACACACAGGTGTGTAACACACACACAGATGTTTTATATCACACAGGTGTGTAACACACAGACGTTTTATATCACACACAGGTGTGTAACACACACACAGATGTTTTATATCACACACAGGTGTGTAACACACACACAGATGTTTTATATCACACACAGGTGTGTAACACACACAGACTTTCTATATCACACACAGGTGTGTAACACACACACACAGAGATGTTTTATATTACACACAGGTGTGTAACACACACACACACACACAGATGTTTTATATCACACACAGGTGTGTAACACACACACAGATGTTTTATATCACACACAGGTGTGTAACACACACACACACAGATGTTTTATATCACACACAGGTGTGTAACACACACACAGATGTTTTATATCACACACAGGTGTGTAACACACACACACACACAGATGTTTTATATTACACACAGGTGTGTAACACACACACACACAGATGTTTTATATCACACACAGGTGTGTAACACACACAGTTGGAACTGTTTCTCTCTCTCAGCCCCTGAGTCTCTGCACTCTGGTTATCAGTGAAAAGCCCCTCGGTCGTGTGGGAGGATGAGGAGCAGCGATGAGGCTGAAGGTTTCGATGGCGAGGCCTCCAACACGGCGATGGTGTCGGGGGCCAACAGTCCGTATCAGCCAACCACAGAGCCGGTTCTCTCCCGGAGTGTGTTCAGGAGCATGAGCTGGAACCCACACTACCTCACGTCACAACTCGGCATCCTGAAGATCATCGAAGTGGTGAGTCCAAGGATCAGGAGAATAATGACGCTGTAATAAACTTCATATTATCTCCTAACCATCCATCACTGTGTGTTTACTGCCGTAGCTTTTATTCTGTACTGGAGCTTTGAGGCTAATGCTAATGCTAATGCTAATGTAAATAACAACAAATAACAGAAGTCTCGGGTCGAAATGACTGCCATCTACATTAACATTAACACGTACATCATGTGACAGACCCCTTACCCAGAGCGACGTGCATAAGTGTTTACATCTCTAACACTGAATACATTAATGCTGCTCACTGGGTTACAGACTTAAGATACCAGGAGTTTAAAACATTTGTTCAAAGTTACAATGAAAAAGTGTCAAAGTTTGTGTTTTTTTTTTCTTTTCTTTCTTTCTTTTTTTTTTAATACAGAAGATAAGGAAAGAAGTGTTAGTTAAAGTGTTTCCTGAATAAGTAGGTCTTCAACCATCGTATGAAAATATCCAGTGACTCAGCTGTCCGGACCTCTAGGGGAAGTTCATCCCACCACCTCGGTGTAGAACAGTGAAGAGTCTTGTAGTAAACTTCCCTCTTACCCTGAGAGATGGTGGGACCAGTGGGGCAGTGGTGTAGATCTAAGGGTGTGAAGTGCAGTGTGAGGAGTGATGGGGGCTTTGGGGTAAGAGGGAGATGGTCTGTTTGTGGCTTTGTAGGTCAGCATCAGTGTTTAAATCTGATGTGTTCAGCTACAGGAGCGAGAGGAGGAACACAGCAGTGTGGTGATGTGGAGAACTTTGGCAGGTAGAAAACAAGCCATGCAGCTGCATTATGGGTCATTTGTAGAGGACAGATTGTGTTCATAGGTAAACCTGCCAGCAGTGCATATAAACATTATAAACATCTATAAACA
>NC_062518.1:292500-297500 GCF_022655615.1 Tachysurus fulvidraco
TCTCAGATGATGGGTTTAGCGCTAGTCAATAGTGATGGGGTTATTTTGTTAGCTAGTATTTGCTTGTTAACATTTGTGCTGTTAGAGTTTATGATTTGCTGCTAGCTGTGAATAGCCTGCTACACATGAGGCAGTGGGTGGAGTCATCACTGTCACTCAAATCTCAAAATAGCTTCTTAAAATCTATGTTTATTCTGACGGAACATTTGTAAGCGTTTTGGTCGAGCACTAGCATATTTCCTTAGCCACAGTCATCAGGACTAGTCGCTTAATCTACTTACATTTGAGTGCTTTGTTGGCATTTTAGCTACTTCAAAAAAATTGGGATAAATCTGTAAAAATACAACTAAATTCTATGAAATTTAAAAAAATGCAGAACACTAAAAATATCGAACATTAATTGCTTTCTGCACTACAAATATTCAGGTACTATCACATGCCAGTGTGTAGTGCGAGTGTGTTGTGTGTGTAGTGTGTGGGTGTGTTGTCTGTTGTGTGTAGAGAGGGTGTGTAGTGTGTTTTGAGTGTTGTGTGTTGTGAGTGTATAATGTGTTGTGAGTGTGGTGTGTGTTGTGTGTAATGTGTTGTGTGTGTGTGTGTGTGAGTGTGTTGTGTGCGATTTAATCTTTATTGTGCTTTATGTAATTACACACTCCTCACTTTGAGGTTTTATTGATAAATTAATATCTGATTGTAAGTTAATTATTTATCCCTTTTTAATTGCAGTCTGTAATCTGAGGCTCAATAATCCGACACTGTGACGTTTTAAACAGGAACACAGAAGCTCTCAGATGTGTATTTATAGAGCTGTGTTTATTTACACACTTATTTACTGAAATTCTCTCATTTGTGAAATAAATAAAATTTGATCGAATGCAAGAGTTATTTATGTTTTTATAGAAATCCCAGTTCTCAGCTGCTTATTCTTTTCTTTTCAAATGTTTATTATATTTATGATTTCAACAAAACATTAAAATCCTGTTTTATTAATCAAAACAAATCTCGGTTAAAAACAGAAAACAGACATTCAGCTAGTAGTAAAATAAAATGATGCTGATTGTGCGACAGTAATGATAATAAACGGTGATGTAGATAATACGCTGCAGTACAGAGCAGTGTAACAGGACGGTGTTATAAAGGTGTTATAGAGCAGTGAGCAGTGATATGAACAGACACAGTAACGGGTTTAACTGTGACACTGAAATATCTCTACAAGGCCCTCTAGTGGCTGACGGCAGTACAGTTTAAGCCCCGCTCCTTTCCCCGTACACAACACAAACGATCTCAGTGTCTCCTCACTGTCGCTCGCTCTGGTGTCTAACGTGGAGCTGACAGATAAAGACAGCTAGGTTTCCTAACAAGACAGACGTCACTGTATGACTTTCCTTAACTGTGTGATAATAAAAGACAGACGTGTAACTGTGCAATCGACATCCTTACAAAAATGATATGGCTTCAATTTAGAATTGTTCATGTTAATTATTAACACCGTGCTTAACACGTTTCATAACATGGAGACCAACGAAAGCTTCAGAACCACAGAGTTGGGGTGGAGAGTGTCGCACTGCTCACACACAAACACACACGTGTCCAGGACAGAGGGATGTGACCAGACACCCATCTGACACACAAACATTCACAGATCCCATCAACTCCATTACAAATATAGAAAAATTTTTTTATAAATCCTTCATACATAAACACACACACAATAAAACACACACTAAGCCTTGTTTGGAAGGCTTTGGGTCATGAAAATGGTTTGGGTTCTTTGCAGCAGTGTGAAGGTTCTTCAGTCTGTCCCTCAGACAGGGTTCTGTGTACTAAAGGTTTCTTATCTTCCTGAAAGGAACAAAAGCTCTTTAGAGAATTAGAATTATTGACATATTGAGAAGTCTCGAGTGTCCAGGACTATAAAGGCACTAAAGGTTATAAGGTCACAGGACATGTTCGCTGTGTGTGTGTGTGTGTGTGTGTGTGTGTGTGTGTGTGTGTGTGTGTGTGTGTGTGTGTGTGTGTGTGTGTTTAGTAATTCTTTAGTAATGTTGATCTCCCTTCAGGCACTGGAGCGGTCTCCTCTAAAAGGGTCTTCAGGTCCCAGTCACAGCTTCAATCCGAGTCAGGATCCGAGTCAGCGTCTGAGTCACACAGCCGAGACAAAACAGAGAGATAAAAGAACGAAAGGGAAAACATGTCTGTAATATAACAGAAAAGTTAAAGAGAACTTTAATCACCTTGTTTGTCCTGAGGTTCTTCGTTAGAGCCGCCTCCCTTCAGGAAGTCAGCGAGCTCGTTAAAGATGAAATAAAAATCCAGGGCGAACACGATGGTGGCGATGAACCCAAACACCTTCAGAGCCACAGTCCAGATTACACTTCAACACTGTCCCCCTAATGCAGTGTGCACTACTAAACAATGTTCACTAAATAGTGCAGACTCACACTGAGTCTTTTAGATGTTTATGATTAACTGGAGGGAACAGTGTGGTATTTGGAACAGCCCAGAAAATTACACAAAACGCTGCAGATCACAAACAAGGAGCTTCACCACAGAAAAATCTTGAATTGTATTATTTTATTCTCAAAATGTAAAGACTGTATTTTATTCTTGTACTGTAAACTTGTATTTGTGTGTGTGTGTGTGTGTGTGTGTGTGTGTGTGTGTGTGTGTAAGTGTCTCACTCACTCCTGCAGCTTTAGATGATCCGTCTGGATATTTGGACACGGCCATGATGGAGATGATAAAGAAGACGATGGAGGCGGTGATACAGCGCAAAAAATCCTGAATAAATAAAAACAAACTAGAGACGATCAAGTTAAATATTTTTTGGTTTTCTTAAATGTTGTGTGTCTATAATGTGTACTGTGTGTGTATAGTGTGTACTGTGTGTGCAATGTGTATACAGTGTGTGTGTGTGTGTGTGTGTGTGTGTGTGTGTGTGTGTGTGTGTGTGTGTATGTCTGTCTCACCATCAGTGGCCAGTGAAAGCCTTTAAATCTTTGGTTAAATTTGATGGAGTGAGCGAAGAGGATGAGCAGAGCAGAGATGAAGGCCAGTAGAGGAACAGTGACGAACGCTGCTGCTGTCGAAGCACAAAAACACACAAAACTGATGAAGGATGAAATCTAAAGGGGGAAAAAAAAAAGTCTGAATGTTTCTGAACTCAGAGACAAACATGTTACACAAGTCTTACATTATACTCCTGATCCTGTGGGCTGTAATTCAGATGTCTGTGTTCATAGAGTATTCACACACACACACCTATACACATACACACACACACACACACACACACCTATACACATACACACACACCTATACACATACACACACACACACCTATACACATACACACACACACACACACACACACCTATACACATACACACACACACACACCTATACACACACATACACACACACACACACACACACACACCTATACATACACAGACACACATACGCACACTTACACACACACACACACACACACACACACCCCCTATACACACACACAGAGACCTTGGCTTCAGTCTTGTACAGTGTTGGTGTGTGTAGAAGCATCACTACTGCACTGTGTTAATCAGATTTTGGGATTTTATTAAAGCTTCCATTTTAAGGTTGAGTGTATGTGTTGAGTGTGTGTGTTGAGTGTATGTGTTGAGTGTGTGTGTTGAGTGTATGTGTTGAGTGTGTGTGTGTGTTGAGTGTATGTGTTGAGTGTATGTGTGTATCCTGAATGTGCAGTCTTGTTGGTTTTTGTTTGTGTATTTCTCATCCTTATGTTTTTTTAGTTTCTGTTCCTGCCTCTAGTTTGTCTATGATTGTGTTTTTTCTGCTTTATTTATTCTGTCTGTTTTTCACTTTCACTTCTCACTGTGGTTCTTGTAATGTTGTAAATAAGGAACAGGGTGACTTTACACTCATGTCCTCTCTAACATCTGTCTTCTAATCCGAAACAATTACATAAACGTGCAAATAAAACAACAGTGAGAGAAAGCTGGAATCCACAGTGAGTCTGCTGGGACACAGTGAGTCTGTTGGGACACAGTGAGTCTGTTGGGACACAGTGAGTCTGCTGGGACACAGTGAGTCTGTAGGGACACAGTGAGTCTGTTGGGACACAGTGAGTCTGTTGGGACACAGTGAGTCTGCTGGGACACAGTGAGTCTGTTGGTATCTGTGTGAGTCTTTAGGGACACAGTGAGTCTGTTGGGACACAGGGAGTCTGCTGGGACACAGTGAGTCTGTAGGGACACAGTGAGTCTGTTGGGACACGGTGAGTCTGTTTGGACATGGTGAGTCTGTTGGGACACAGTGAGTCTGTTGGGACACGGTGAGTCTGTTGGGATCAGTGTGAGTCTATTGGGACACAGTGAGTCTGTAGGGACACAGTGAGTCTGTAGGGACACAGTGAGTCTGTTGGGATCAGTGTGAGTCTATTGGGACACAGTGATTCTGTTGGGACACAGTGAGTCTGTTGGGACACAGTGAGTCTGTAGGGACACAGTGAGTCTGTTTGGACACAGTGAGTCTGTTGGGATCAGTGTAAGTCTGTTGGGACACAGTGAGTCTGCTGGGACACAGTGAGTTTGTTGGTATCTGTGTGAGTCTTTAGGGACACAGTGAGTCTGTTGGGACACAGTGAGTCTGCTGGGACACAGTGAGTCTGTAGGGACACAGTGAGTCTGTTGGGAAACAGTGAGTCTGTTGGTATCTGTGTGAGTCTTTAGGGACACAGTGAGTCTGTTGGGACACAGGGAGTCTGCTGGGACACAGTGAGTCTGTAGGGACACAGTGAGTCTGTTGGGACACAGTGAGTCTGCTGGGACACAGTGAGTCTGTAGGGACACAGTGAGTCTGTTGGGAAACAGTGAGTCTGTAGGGACACAGTGAGTCTGTAGGGACACAGTGAGTCTGTTTGGACACAGTGAGTCTGTTGGGATCAGTGTGAGTCTGTTGGGATCAGTGTGAGTCTGTTGGGACACAGTGAGTCTGCT
>NC_062518.1:302500-320000 GCF_022655615.1 Tachysurus fulvidraco
CTGTTATAAACTGTCGTAGAAATGACATTATTTACATTTACACTATTTACTGTAGAGTGTCACCCAGATGGGGATGAGGTTCACTTCTGAGTCTGGTTCCTCTCAAGGTTCCTCATATCATCTCAGGGAGTTTTTCCTGCCGTTGCCTCAGGCCTGCTCAGTAGGGACAGGGATAAATATATAGTATTTTATATTTTAAGTTAATCTTTTTTAAATTTAACTTAATTTTAAACTTTAATTGTATATATTAATTTATTTATTTTTTATCCATATTTCTTCTTCTTCTTCTTTTTCTATATTTATTTCTTTTTCTCTCTCTCTTCTGTTTCCTCACTTCTGTACAGCTGCTTTGAGACGATGGGAAATTGTTAAAAGTGTTATACAAATTAAATTGAATCAAATTGTCCACAGACAAATGAAACAGTTGCTGTAGATGAGATAAGTCCATCATTGTGTTGTAAACCTGATGTTATAACCTGTGACCTCATGCTGTGTCACATGACATTAGATGTGTGTTAGACATTCATTAAGCTTTAGATTCACAAACTGAAACATTTTACATTTTAAACCTCAAAACCATAAAACTTTATACCAAAGTCAGATTATTAAATCATTCAGTAAGAGAAAGTGTGCAAATGTAATCATATTTAAATTGGGATAATCTGAAACTTATAGTTTCTATAAAAGTATAATATAATATAGTGTTAATAATACAGTGTTAATAATACAGTGTTAATAATATAGTGTTAATAATACAGTGTTAATAATATAGTGTTAATGTAACTATTAGTGTATAATATAGTGTTAATAATACAGTGTTAATAATATAGTGTTAATAATACAGTGTTAATAATATAGTGTTAATAATATAGTGTTAATAATATAGTGTTAATAATACAGTGTTAATAATATAGTGTTAATAATACAGTGTTAATAATACAGTGTTAATAATACAGTGTTAATAATATAGTGTTAATAATACAGTGTTAATAATATAGTGTTAATAATACAGTGTTAATAATATAGTGTTAATAACACAGTGTTAATAATACAGTGTTAATAATACAGTGTTAATAATATAGTGTTAATAATACAGTGTTAATGTTAATACAGCTCCTGTTCTGCTGTGTTCATTTGCTGTCGCGGACGTATGACGTTTAAATGCGCGTGGTGTTGACGTGTGACGTTGTTACACAACGCTGAACCCGGAAGCGTGGTGTTTGTTGCAGTTTGCTGTGATGGAGAAAGATGACCGGATTGTGGAGAAGATTCGGGGCGACTTTGTGTCCAATGGTGTCCCAAAGTAGAGCTGTGTTTAATGTGTCCAATGTGTCCCAAAGTAGAGCTGTGTTTAATGTGTCCAATGTGTCCCAAAGTAGAGCTGTGTTTAATGTGTCCAATGTGTCCAATGTGTCCAATGTGTCCAATACGTTATTAAACTGTAAACCTGTGGGGAGAAATCACAGCCTGAGCCGAGGGTTAAACAGCCGTAAGTATAGTTTACTATTATTATTATTATTACTATTATTATTATTATTATTATTATTATTATTATTATTATTATTATTATTGGTATTATTGTTGTTATTATTATATTACTATTATTATATGAGGCTTTGCAGATTAAACTGGTTTCTTCATGCTCTTTGTGCTGTCATGAACACTTTCTCTCTCTCTCTCTCTCTCTCTCTCTCTCTCTCTCTCTCTCTCTCTCTCTCTCTCTCTTTCTTTCTTTCTCTCTCTCTCTTTCTCTCTCTCTCTCTCTCTCTCTCTCTCTCTCTCTCTCTCTCTCTCTCTCTCTCTTCCTTCTCTCTGTTTTCTTATTCACTAGTTTTTCTTTTCTCCCTGGTTTGAAGGTTTTTTGTTCTCTCCTCGATTCCTCTCACTTCTGCTGTAGATCTGCAGCTGATCTGAGTTCAGCTTGTTTCATTATGTTGTCTTCTTCTCAAGGAAAACTGGTCCGTGATGGTGAGGACAGGAAACCAGTGGTGAGTTCATGTGACTTCTCACACGTGTGTAATTCAGGACTTAAACCTGAGGCAGTTTGACAGGTTTCCACTCAGATGTGAACAAATCTCACCACTCTACCTGTCTACATCTCCACAGGCATCTCATTTGCATATATTTGCATGTATTATCAGATTACAGAAAGGAAATTCTCTTACGTTAGTGTTGTGACTCCCAAATGCCCCAGGATCTGTTCTTCGTGTATATCGAGCTGCTGCTGATATTAACACCGTCTCAGAGTTCACTCACATCAGCTGCAGTGTGTTTAGGAAAATGTTTCACTGCACGTTGATTATTTTTTTTCTGAATTGAGAAGAAGCTGAAACGTTGTGTTTTGTTGTAGATTTGCATAGAAGGGAACATTGCGAGTGGAAAGACGACGTGTCTGGAGTATTTCAGCAAAACCAGCAACATTGAGGTAATAAACACTGTCACTCAGTCATGTGTAAATATCTCAGCCTGACTCACCTGCCTCACTTCACCTGGGTGTGTGCTGCTAGTCAGTGAGTCAGAGCAGCCGGGAAAGCTTGTTCTCCTAAAGTTCTCACACACCTCCTGTGACTAAGCAGCAGGAACGCGGGACTGAACCATACAGACTCGGGGTGTGACAGAGGGGTAGGTGAGGGGTCGGGTATGAGAGAGGGGCAGGTGAGGGGTCGGGTGTGAGAGAGGGGCAAGTGAGGGGTCGGGTGTGAGAGAGGGGCAGGTGAGGGGTTGGGGTGTGAGAGAGGGGCAGGTAAGGGGTTGGGTGTGAGAGAGGGGCAGGTGAGGGGTCGGGGTGTGACAGGTGTTGGGGTAGTTGATATGTTACGTGTAAATGTGACTCCTGAACTCTGATGAACTTTCCCAGGTTCTGACTGAGCCAGTTTCCAAATGGAGAAACGTTCGAGGACAAAATCCACTGGTGAGATATCAAGAATTTATTGATGATGATGGTGATGATGATGATGGTGGTGATGATGATGGTGGTGATGATGTCACTGTAAGATGGTTTTGTTTGTTCTCCTGCAGGCTCTGATGTATGATGACCCGTCTCGGTGGGGTCTCACGCTGCAGACGTACATTCAGCTCACAGTTCTGGATCATCACTTGTCTAAGATTGTACGCTTCCCATTGTGTGTGTGTCTGTTGTGTGTAGTGTGTGTGTGTAGTGTGTGTGTTGTGTAGTGTGTGTTGTGTAGTGTGTAGTGAGTGTGTGAGTGTTGTGTAGTGTGTGTGTGTGTAGTGTGTTTGTGTGTGTGTAGTGTGTCTGTTGTGTGTAGTGAGTGTGTGTTTGTGTGTTGTATAGTGTTTGTGTGTATAGTGTGTTTGTGTGTATAGTGTGTGGTGTGTGTGTGTATAGTGTGTAGTGTGTGTGTGTGTGTGTGTGTGTGTGTGTGTGTGTGTGTGTGTGTGTGTGTAGTGTGGTGTGAGTAGTGTGTGTGTGTTGATGATAGTTAATGTGTATTTCTCCCTGTCCCCTCTCAGACAGCACCAGTCAGGATGATGGAGAGATCTCTGTACAGCGCTAAATACATATTTGTTGAAAATCTTTATAAAAGGTGAATAAAGTCTTTAGAAACACTTCATAAGTACAGAAATGTTTTAGGTTCATAAACATTGATCATTATAGTCACTTACAGTATTGATACTAGTGTGTGTGTGTGTGTGTGTTGTTTCTTTGTGTGTGTGTTGGGTGTGTGTGTGTCATTGATGTGTGTGTGTGTGTGTGTTGTCTGTGTCATCGATGTGTGTGTGTGTGTGTTGTCTGTGTCATCGATGTGTGTGTGTGTGTGTATGTGTGTGTGTTGTGTGTGTGTATGTGTGTGTGTGTGTGTGTGTGAATAGTGGGAAGATGCCTGAGGTGGACTACGCCGTCCTGAGCGAGTGGTTCGAGTGGATCATCAGTAACATCTCCATTCCTGTGGATCTGATTGGTGAGTCAGTGTGTAAATGTTTTAATCTGTAATTAATGATTTACACCTGAGTGAATGTGATGATGATGATGATGACAATGATGATGACGACTACACACAGAGAGGTGACAGTGTGATGATAAAGGAGCAGTAGCGTGTCATTGTTAGCATGATTAGCATGATTAGTGTTACTTACAGCTCTGTGAGTTTCTGGAGCTTCATGAGTCATGAATCACATCAAAACTCTCAGATTTAACAGAAATAATAATGGATTTTTGGACCAGTCAGAAATTTACACGTACACATTTATATGAACAAACATCTCAGGCTGACTGTGTGTTCTGTGTTCTCCAGTTTACCTCCAGACGTCTCCTCAGATATGTTTTGATCGTCTGAAGCAGAGATGCAGAAAAGAAGAAAAAGTCATTCCTCTGGTACGACTGAGAAACTACATCTGCTGTGTGTTTATCATCAGTTCATTCCTCTGTACTGATGGTGTGTGTGTGTGTGTGTGTGTGTGTGTGTGTGTGTGTGTGTGTGTATAGGAGTACCTGGAGGCTCTCCATGGTCTGTATGAGGACTGGCTGATAAATCAAACTTCATATAATGTTCCTGCTCCTGTGCTGGTAAATTCTCTCATTACATTCATCATCATCATCATCATCATCATCATTATTATTAATTGTTTATTATTTAAATAAATCATTTAAATGTTACAGATATTACAGTTGATGTCCTGCAGTTTTTGTATAAAAACAAATGAGACTTTATCTAAAAAGATTTACATCATTTATCATGTGTAGAATATTCAATCTACAGGAATCTAATATTTAAGATGCGCGCGCGTGTGTGTGTGTGTGTGTGTGTGTGTAGGTGATCCCGGCTGATCATGATCTTCAAAAGATGCTCCATCAGTACGAGGAGAACAGAGAGAAGATCTTCACTGTGCCTCGAGCTTCATGAAGAGAAACACAGAGGCAGCGTTTGTTTCCTGCCCTGTTTTAACATTAATGGTGTGTGTGTGTGTGTGTGTGTGTGTGTGTGTGTAGTAGGTTAACAACAATAACTAATAATTTAATATATAATTATCAGTGATAATAATTTATTATGAATATTTTGACCATCTGTGAATCAGTTTGAATCATGATTCATCAGACCAATTGATTCGATGTGAAGTCAGATTTTTTAAACACGAGTTGTTTTCTGTACATTTACTTCAAAGTGTATTTAAATGTTTCTGTGGGAGGAGTTTCATCACCACAGTCAGAATCTCTGTAACACACACACACACACACACACACACACACACACACACACACACACACACACACACACACACACACACACACTTTCCCTCACTGTTTACTTCTTTTAGATTACTATTTATTTTTCTCACTCGTATATTAATTACTCATTATTATTTATTTGTCTTTTTTTTATTAAGTTACAGAAACATTCCACTCGTCATCCTGTTTAACAGAAACTTAAAACACAAGACTTTTATAAGCTTTATTTAGAAACAGACTTTTTACACTGAACTTTAATAAACTGGAGAGAAAAGGAGCAACAGATGAAGCCTGTTTTATTGATTTTATAATTACAGAACTTTTATAAATGTATAAAAACCAACAAAATACTACTAATAATACTACTACTACTAATAATTAACACATTCTGGAACTGATTATTTGGCACACAAAAATCTCACACATTAGACAACATACAAGTGCAAAGTGCTTCAGTAAGGCACAGAAACATGAACACACACGTGTACACACACACACACACACACACACACACACACACACACGCCTGTCTCTCACTCCACCTGTCACAGTTGTATGGCTTTTGTCTTCATTTTTTATCTTAAATGATAATAATATAAAAGTTCAGTTGCAGTTCATTGTGATTTTTTGTCATTAATCTAAACTGATAATTTAAGGTCATGACATTAAAATGAGGGAAAAAATCAAAATCAATCAAATTCTTTACAGATAAAAATGTAAAAGTTTGCATAAGTTTTCACTCCTCTTGTATTGAAGGCTCTAAATAAGTTCCTTTGTAAAGAGGCTGGTGTTAATGTACAGTGTTAATGTTTAGCTCACTCATGGAGAATTACAGTAGCTGAGATTATTGCTCTGTTTTAGTGGAATAACTGAGACGAGGACTTCGAGTCCAGGAGCTCGGGCCGAGCCGCAGACCTCTGATGTAAAAGCTCAAGCAGCTTCCTTCGAGTTCACGTCATTCTGCATTGTGGTGTGGAGATGTTCAGGGTTTAATCCAGGAGCATTCTGACATCATCTCCATGTGTAGAGGAATAAATGGAGATAAACTGCTTCAGTCTTAAATGCTATCAAAATAACTCAAAGTAAATGTAGTTTATGAAACTCTGTGACCTGTTTGTTCTCTCAGGTGAAGTTCTTCTGGAACACTGAACAAACACCTTCACACCTTCACACCTCCGACAGACTCGGAGTTTATCCCTGAACTCGGCACTAAGAGCTTAACGTCATCATACTTTACACATTGGATCTAAAATATTTCCCCACATATTTACTGGAGTGTATTTAACACACACACATTTTTACTACAACAGAGTAACACGACCAGATGTGCAGCTAATTACCGCAACCGAAACTTTACAAACTTCTGTTTGAACTAAACACACGAGGTGTCTCTACACTGCAGTAGGATTTTTTCAGCACAGATTTGTGTTCAGGAGAATATCAGGTTTATTCACTCACTCATTCCCTACCGCTTATCCGAACTACCTCGGGTCACGGGGAGCCTGTGCCTATCTCAGGCGTCATCGGGCATCGAGGCAGGATACACCCTGGACGGAGTGCCAACCCATCACAGGGCACACACACACACTCTCATACACACACACACACACACACACACTACGGACAATTTTCCAGAGATGCCAATCAACCTACCATGCATGTCTTTGGACCGGGGGAGGAAACCGGAGTACCCGGAGGAAACCCCCGAGGCACGGGGAGAACATGCAAACTCCACACACACAAGGAGGAGGTGGGAATCGAACCCCCGACCCTGGAGGTGTGAGGCGAACGTGCTAACCACTAAGCCACCGTGCGCCCTGTCAGGTTTACATGCTGTCTAAAAAGATAACTTTTCATTTTTTTGCTTAAACGTTTCAAATAAATGAATAAAAGCGGTTACGTAACGTCTTGGGGTGCTCATTAATATGCAAATGAGCCCCACCCCCACCCCCACTCATCCCACTGACTCCGGTCTACTGCCAAATGTCATTACGTAACGTCATGTAACTAGCTGTTTAGTTAACCCTGAGTAAAACTAGTTAGGTCTAGTTATCAGCAGCCAAACAAATTTCTGCCAGTTTTTGCTCATTTGCATATTGAATGTGATTGGTCTAAAGTTTATTTAGTGATGTCACAGGCTCTCCAGAGTATGGTGGAAGCCTGGCTCAGCTCCTGCCTTGCTGCTGGGGTGGATGTTCTGCTCGTTCTCTGCAGGAAGCACCACAGCAGACCCACTCACACGGTTGGGGATGTAGAAGGACTGCGGAGGCTCCGTGATGCTGCGGTGCTGCTGGAGTCGATCCGAGGTGGAGCAGCTGTTGCAGCCTGCGATGGAGCAGAGAGACTCCTGTGAGGGGCTGCAGATGATGGGGCCCATCTCCTTCTTCTCGCACTGTGACGTCTCCTCCACCGGACACTTCAGAGGCTCCTCGCCGGACCACTCTTTTAGTTTCAGCTTGTCCATCATCTCGGCCAGGTCCGTCACCGAGGTGACGTCGACGTGTTTGAACCCCGGAGTTTGTGACGTATCTCCTACATGCAACTGCTGTTCTTCAGAGGATCGAGGTTCCAGAGCAGATTCTGGAGCTTCAGTTTCACATTTGCTCATTTCATGCTCAAGCTTCAGGTCTCTTCCTCCAGAGCGAGTTATCTTGGCAGTAGACCTTTTGAAGATGGGCCTCTGTCTGAAGGTGAGGTCTGGGTAATCCTTCTGCATCTCCAGGATGGACTTATCTTCACTCAGGAACGTTCCATGCTCCGAGTTTTCATGCTCGTTTACTTCCTGGTCTAAAGGTTTCAGATTCGGTTCTGGATGTAACGAGAAGTCGTCTCTGTTTGCTCCGTCGTTCTTCAGAACTCCGTTTGTAGAGTTATCGAGCTCCGGTTCCTCCTGAAGCGCTGCAGCAGAACCTCGGCTCCGGATGATCCTCAGACATTCTGCATGAGACGTCTGGCTTGTCATCTGAGTCAGACGTTCGCATTCGACTCGGGCCAGAAACAGCTCTATGCCCATTGCTTTAGCGTGGTTTGGGTCGGCGCTGTCGGAGAGCCTGTACTCGGTGTCGGTTTCAGAGTCGTAGCCGATGTGGTGGAGAACGATCTGAATCGTCTGCGGCGGCAGAACCGATTTGATGTTGTAAACAAAATGACCAGTAAATTTCTACAAGACATAAATCTTCCGTTAAACTCGACACTTCAGCATCCAGCATTGAAAACACACAATACACACATCACCATGGGTGTGGCCTAAATGATGAAGGCGGAGCTTCACAATAGAAGAGTTTGGGTTTATTTGGATTATTTATCTGATGAATCATTATCAATAATAAGATTATTTTATTTTCATTGTATTTATTTCATGTAAGAAATATAAAGTGTTTAAACAGAATTATTATTTGGTATCAGATCCGTCACTTCATTATAATATGTTTATTAATAAAATGACTGAATCTTACAGAACTGATCGGTTTCCGGTCAGAAGATTTTTAATCATTTATTACATTATGGTATTTATTCTTATTTTATATTCTAATTAACATACCATAAGAAACAGGAATATTAACTGACAATTATTTATTTGACATGTTTACATAAAAGCAGAAGTCTGAAGATCCTGTAAAGTCATTGCAGTGAAAAACTAATTATTAAATATTAAAACACAACTGACAGAGAAACAGGAAGTGTGTGTGTGTGTGTGTGTGTGTGTGTGTGTGTGTGTGTGACATGTTTCTCTCACCTTCAGCGTTTTAAACTCTTTTTTCCAGGGAAAGAGGAACAGGTTGATGCAGAACAGCTCGAGAACCTCGAAGGCTCTGCTGAGGCGCCGGAGCACACTGCTGCTGCTGTTGGGGTCGGTGCTGATGATGTCGCTGACAGTGGGGTAAAATGGCAGGAGTGTGAACGTGGAAGCTTCTTGACTCTGAGTTATCAGCAGCTGCTTGGCTTCTTCCACCAGCTGTGCTTCCTCACACACCTTCACACCACCTTCTCTCCACACACGGCTGCAGAAAGTCACGTAGCGCTCCAGGACGTCCTCACATCCTGCTGGAACCGCTTCACCTCCAGCAGTGTTGGTCATGATGTGTGTTTCCCTCTCATGTGTGTGAAGCGACAGCAGAGACCTGAGAACCAGGAAGTGAAAGTAAACAGGACGACAGCAAGGCAAAAAGTTTGGGCTTTAAGATAGAAAGTAAAAAGTTTATTTTCCTCAATCCACATATCTGAATGTTTAACCACACAGAAGGATACTCACCAAATAATAATAATATAATAATAATGATCACTCCTGCAGGTTAGTGCACTTCCTGCTCCTGCATGTGTCCATCATCATCATCATCATCATCATCATCATCATCATCAATAAAGAGCATAACATGAGCTATATGTTTCTTCCCTTAGACCACAGTGAAGCCTTCTATCTCCTCTCCTGAGTTCCTCCTGAGTTCCTCCTGAGTTCCTCCTGAGCTCCTCCTGAGCTCCTCTCTGACACACAGCTCTACACCCGGAAGTAACACAACATTCAGTTTATGAGCACAAATAAAGATTTTATTAGCTTTAATAAATGACACACTTTCTTTCTTTCGCTGTTTTATTTAAAAACCGCTCATATTAAAAACAGGCTGTGAATCAATGTGATGTGAACTTCATTTAAAAAACACGTGTTTATTATCGCGTTCTTCACAAAACACTACGTTACCCAGAATTCCACACAACTCCACCAATCAGAGACGTCCCTGTTAGCACGTGCAGGTTGTAGCGCTCCACGTGTTTGTACTTTCCGCTGACGTCATGACCGAATTTAATGTTGTTATCTTTCTTCTGCAGCAGTTTGATGAGCTCCCTGTTAGCGTTAGCATGTGGCTAATATTCACTAATGACAGATTAATCAGTTTGTGTTCGTTATAAATCTCTAATAGAACAAATAAAATACCTTCGTGTGTATTTCGGCACAAAGGAGCTGCTGCTGTAAGGGTTTAGTGTGGATGTTAACTGTTCCATCTATTAATGTGTGTGTGTGTGTGTGTGTGTGTGTGAGTGTGTGTGTGTGTGTGTGTGAGTGTGTGTGTGTGTGTGAGAGAGAGAGATTATGACTGCTGGTGTTTATTGTAAGTGTTTGTTACCTTTTTGGACCCCTTTATCATGTGTAATGTTGCTCCCATATAAAACAGTTCAGCACAAACACAGACATGTTTAGGGACATGATTGAGGACAATGTCCCGTCAGGAGACATGATTGAGGACATTGTCCCGTCCAGAGACAAGCTGTTTCGTGTTGAGCTTTTGTTCAAACCCGCCATCGAAAGTACTCTCTCGGCATCCGTATTAGAATGTGAAAGCACTAAAACCAAGGCTGCTTGTTCTGAGCAGGTGTTGTCAGTGCGGGGCCCCTGGCACCATCTCAGGGCCCACAACGGCCGTGTCATCGGCGAGCTTGATGATATAGTTCGATCTATGCATTACTGCACAGTCGTGAGTCAGCAAGGTGAACAGCAGTGGACTGAACACACAGCCCTGAGGGTCTCCTGTACTCAGTGTGGTGGTGCTGGAGATGCTGTTCCTGATCCGGACTGACTGACGTCTCCCAGTCAGGAAGTCCAGGATCCAGTTACAGGTGGAGGTGTTCAGTCCCAGCAGCTCAGCTTCTCAATCAGGTGCTGAGGGATGATTGTGTTGAAAGCTGAACTAAAGACTATGAACAGCATTCGTACATAAGTGTCTTTATTGTACAGTTGGGTGAGGGCTAAACGAAGGGCCGTGACAATGACATACAATAATACTTTATTACATTAACACATTTTTTCACCCAACCCCGATATCCCTTTCAAACTCCCATTCTTTTCCCAACTCATATATCTTTCCTTTAAATATTTACCTTTGTAGTGATATTTTTACACATCATTATGGCATTAATCCAATGTGCATTTTCCCATTAAAAATATGGTTGATTTTAATCCAGTGTGTCCTAGTCTTAATCTTAATCTTAATCTTAATCTTAATCTTAATCTTAAAATCACTTTTCCTCTTCTACATTTCCCTTTAATTGCCTTGACCTTGATTGCCCTTTGGTATCTATATCCCATTTTTTCTGCCATGTTTCCTCTATTGCTGTTTTTATTAATGACTCGGACTCTTCTTTCCCAAATGGGATTTTCACCAAACCCCTTCTTTCGTTTCCGGGATTATAAACGACATAATGACGTAATGACGCACGTTATATGCCCTGCACAAACAGCACATAACCGCCAGAGGGCGCTGTAATCCAAAACTTTACCAAGTAGCGTCACATTTGTTTCATTAAACATGATGAGTAACATTGAATAATTAATCATAATAAACATGTTATAATGAATAAATAGATGTTTTATATATAAGATTACTGTCACAGAGCCAATTAGAATGTGTTTCTGATTATTCTTTATTACACTTCACAAAAAAGTAAATAAACAGAAAACTTTACACCACTTGTGATGAAGACAACAAAAAGATTTATTTATTTATTTATTTATTTATTTATTTATTTATTTATTTACATCAAGACGTTAATGATTTCTACAGACACAGAGATGATGATATTCTAGAAATATCTTTCAGTAATATTCTACATCAGGGAATAATATTTAATCCTCATAAACCACTTTAATAAGAGATTCACGTGTCAAACACATTAATGGTTCATCTAAAGCTCTAAAATAGAAGAATGACAGAAAATGTACAAAATGAAAAGTTCCTTCAACCTTAATCCAAAATTTTCTAGAGAAAAATAAACTTCCTGTTTTCTACATTCCCGAATGAATGACAGCGCAGTCGTGATATGGATTATTATTAAAATATATGCATTATTTAATATTTGTAAATAGTGATTTATTATTTCTCTGGATAATTAATTACATTTTTTATTTGCCTGTAAAAAAAAAGAATAAAAACATTTTCTACAGCTACGTAGTGTGAATCACGACCCAATAAGCTCCGAGCTACACACAGGAGTTATATAACCTCGATATTGCCTATAAAATTCATAAAGTTTAATGTTTATAAAGTTATAGAACAGAAAATGATGTGATTGGTGGCATTTTTTTAGCATGGAACAGCTAACCTGCTAAAATCCTCTGCTAGCACGATCGAGTCACAGAGTTTTTTAAAAAGTAAAGTTTTTATCGTTTTTGTTTCCAAACTGATAAAAATTCATTTTGTTTTTTAAAACTAAAACTTCTGCTATCATGAAATTAACTTTGCACATTTTTATGTTCTTGTATTTTAGTTTCCTCTAAAAACTGAGAGAGGGAGAGAGAGAGAGAAAGAAAGTTTGAGAAAGAGAGAGAGAGAAAGTGTGAGAGAGAGAGAGAGCGAGAGAGAGAGAGAGAGAGAGAGAGAGAGAGAGAGAGAGAGAGAGAGAGAGAGATGTTAACATTTGAGACTCAGATTATTCTTGTCTTTGGTTTCCTGAATAAATAAATTATTCTGCACAATAAACTTTTTATTTTTTACAGTTTATGTAAACGTGTTTCATCAAGTCCTGATCTGTAGAATATTCTGAAAGTGCTGATGTCACTCACACAGACACACACAGACACACACACACACACACACACACACACACACACACACACACACACACACACACACACACACACAGACACACAGACACACACACACACACACACACAGACACACACACACACACACACACACAGACACACAGACACACACACAGACACACAGACACACACACACACACACACACACACACACACACACACACACAGACACACCACACACACACACAACACCCTACACACAGACACCCACACACACACAACCCCCACACACACAGACACACATACAGACACACACATACACACACACACACACACACAGACACACACACACACACACACAGACACACAGACACACACACACACACAGACACACACACACACACACACACACACACACACACACACACACACACACACACACACACACACAGACACACACACACACACACACACACACACACACACACACACACACACACACACACACACACACACACACACACACACACAGGCATGGTGGGTTTATTCGGAGGTGTGTTTCATGTCTCTGTGGCTGATCAGTGGGATGGTTCTGTTCTGCTGCTCCACCACGGCCTCGTACGGCGGCAGCTCATCCAGAGACAAAACAAACACAGAGGAAACATCCTGCGATCTGATTGGATGATGGGAGCCTGCATATATGTGTGCTGACCACCAGGTAGTGCCTTCAGGAAGCTCCGCCCCCTCTATGCAGGGGTGTGTGTGTGAGGCAACTGAATATGGAGGTGGGTCATCTGTAGGGGTAAAGATCTGCGTTGCATCACGTCCCACACACTCATCATAACTAAAGGGGAAAGAAAAAAAACAACATTAACATTTAATCATCCAATGAGAACGCAGGAGGAAATAAATAAACCAGGTGTGGAACAGCAGCCTGGGGAAAACAAGCAGGAGGAAAAGGTTAATAAGAGCAGGAAACAATGACCATATAAGGAAAGTTACAGAGAGGAAAGTGTATGACATGAGCTCGGCCTCAGATGATCAGATGATCCTTCACACCATCATCACACACCGAGTTACAGTCCGAGCTCCAGAGAAACACATCCAGTGGAAAAGAGCAAGCTGCGCTGGATCAAGTGCTATTCTCTGTGCTGCTGAATAATGAGTGTGGAAGCTGTTTAGTTCTAAACCCACTGATGAAGGTCATCATTACAGTCAGCTGTGTTCATGTACTGATACATTACTGATACACCAGACTCCTGATCCACTCACGTCACCTCTCAACATCTTCTCACTCTCACTCACATCTCACAAATCACTGAGTCAGCTAGACAACTCCACTCTGAACACCAGGAGTTGTGTGTGAGGTTTCGTGTGTGTGTGTGTGTGTGTGTGTGTGTGTGTGTGTGTGTGTGTGTGTGTGTGTGTGCGTGCGTGTGTGTGCTCTGTCTACGGAAGCTCTGTTTCATGTGCTCCACAGGTTTTCAGATCATATGTGCAGCCTGACTGCTGAGTTCACCTCCACCATCTGTGGCACAGCACACACACACACACACACACACACACACACACACACACACACACACACACACACACACACACACACACACACACACACACACACACACACACACACACACACACACACACACACACCACAAACAGACATGGGTGTGTATTTCTGACCTGGCATGGTTGGAGAAGCTCTCATCCGTGACTGGGATTGAGCCAAGATACCAACACACACACACACACACACACACACACACACACACACACACACACACACACACACACACACACACACACACACACACACACCAATAGAATATTTGAAACATATTTTGACCATGAAAAAATTTGTTAGAATACTTTGTGATGTAGTAGAAGTGAATGTCTCACTCTCTCTCTCTCTGTGTGTGTGTGTGTGTGTGTGTGTGTGTGTGTGTGTGTGTGTGTGTGTGTGTGTGTGTTGGGGTGCGGGGGGTGTTAACAGTGTTTCCTGCTCAAGGAACAGACGACAGATTTTTGGTGTTTGATCTTAAATGGCAGTTCAGTTAATTGGCCTGTTCAATAATTTATCCAGTTCATTGCCTCCTGCTGAAAGCCACAGGGTCAAACCCATCACACACACACACACACACACACACACACACACACACACACACACACACACACACACACACACACACACACATGCACATGCACAGACACACAGAAACACTTGCATGAATTAATTGCCCTCAAAATACTACATGTAAAATCACTCCCTGTACAATCACAGTGTTGCACATCAAAGAAGATGAGAACAATGAGGAAGATCTACAGGAAGATCTACAGGACAATCTACAGGAAGATCTACAGGACAATCTACAGGACGATCTACAGGAAGATCTACAGGACGATCTACAGGACGATCTACAGGACGATCTACAGGAAGATCTACAGGAAGATCTACAGGACGATCTACAGGAAGATCTACAGGAAGATCTACAGGACGATCTACAGGAAGATCTACAGGACGATCTACAGGACGATCTACAGGAAGATCTACAGGAAGATCTACAGGACGATCTACAGGAAGATCTACAGGACGATCTACAGGAAGATCTACAGGACGATCTACAGGAAGATCTACAGGACGATCTACAGGACGATCTACAGGACGATCTACAGGAAGATCTACAGGACGATCTACAGGACGATCTACAGGAAGATCTACAGGAAGATCTACAGGACGATCTACAGGAAGATCTACAGGACGATCTACAGGAAGATCTACAGGAAGATCTACAGGACGATCTACAGGAAGATCTACAGGACGATCTACAGGAAGATCTACAGGAAGATCTACAGGACGATCTACAGGAAGATCTACAGGACGATCTACAGGACGATCTACAGGACGATCTACAGGAAGATCTACAGGACGATCTACAGGACGATCTACAGGAAGATCTACAGGAAGATCTACAGGAAGATCTACAGGACGATCTACAGGACGATCTACAGGAAGATCTACAGGAAGATCTACAGGACGATCTACAGGAAGATCTACAGGAAGATCTACAGGAAGATCTACAGGACGATCTACAGGACGATCTACAGGAAGATCTACAGGACGATCTACAGGACGATCTACAGGACGATCTACAGGAAGATCTACAGGAAGATCTACAGGACGATCTACAGGAAGATCTACAGGACGATGTACAGGACGATCTACAGGAAGATCTACAGGACGATCTACAGGACGATCTACAGGAAGATCTACAGGAAGATCTACAGGACGATCTACAGGAAGATCTACAGGAAGATCTACACTGGCTAAATACAATTCATTTGATAAAACTGGGCATATTGACATGTCATAAATGAGCTGTCAGCAGTTGAAGGTGTGTGAGGCAGCTGTAGATTCTACCAAAGGAGAAAATTCATGACCTGGTGACTTTCCCTCAGCAGTTGTAGAGAACTTGGAGAGAAGGATCAGTCTTCACCTCTGCAGATGACCAGACCTGCCATGAAGCCAGATTTCAGCAGGAACAGAAAGCTGATGTTTCTACAAGCAGCCTGACCAGGAAATCACGATCACCTGTAAGGTGCTGTGGTTCTGGGGTCGAGTCCCAGACTGGCATCGAGGTGCAGAAGGTGTGAGGTTCAGGACACACTGGACCAGGCTGAATCACAACTACAGCAGAGATCTTTGTACTTCATGACGGCTTTTCATAAACATCTGCTACGTCTGAGTCCACGGCAAGGACAGAGGCATCTGGACCAAGAGGAGGTGAAAGCTGCCCTGTGTTAACGGCTGTAGGGTCAATATTACTGTGTGGCAAATCTGTACAGCACCTGAGGAGACTTCAGTGGTGTGGGGATTCCTCAGGATGATCCAGAGAAAATAGGCTGTCTGGACACGAGCCTGATTCTGATGTGTCTGATGTGTCTGATGTCTGATGTGTCTGATGTGTCTGATGTCTGATGTGTCTGATGTGTCTGATGTCTGATGTGTCTGATGTGTCTGATGTGTCTGATGTGTCTGATGTGTCTGATGTCTGATGTGTCTGATGTGTCTGATGTGTCTGATGTGTCTGATGTGTCTGATGTCTGATGTGTCTGATGTCTGATGTGTCTGATGTGTCTGATGTGTCTGATGTCTGATGTGTCTGATGTGTCTGATGTCTGATGTGTCTGATGTCTGATGTGTCTGATGTGTCTGATGTCTGATGTGTCTGATGTGTCTGATGTCTGATGTGTCTGATGTCTGATGTGTCTGATGTGTCTGATGTGTCTGATGTCTGATGTGTCTGATGTGTCTGATGTGTCTGATGTCTGATGTGTCTGATGTGTCTGATGTGTCTGATGTGTCTGATGTGTCTGATGTCTGATGTGTCTGATGTGTCTGATGTCTGATGTGTCTGATGTGTCTGATGTGTCTGATGTGTCTGATGTCTGATGTGTCTGATGTCTGATGTGTCTGATGTCTGATGTGTCTGATGTGTCTGATGTGTCTGATGTCTGATGTGTCTGATGTGTCTGATGTGTCTGATGTGTCTGATGTGTCTGATGTGTCTGATGTCTGATGTGTCTGATGTGTCTGATGTGTCTGATGTGTCTGATGTGTCTGATGTCTGATGTGTCTGATGTGTCTGATGTCTGATGTCTGATGTGTCTGATGTGTCTGATGTGTCTGATGTGTCTGATGTCTGATGTGTCTGATGTCTGATGTCTGATGTGTCTGATGTCTGATGTGTCTGATGTGTCTGATGTGTCTGATGTGT
>NC_062518.1:322500-332500 GCF_022655615.1 Tachysurus fulvidraco
CATAGAACACAAACAGAAAAGAGCAGAGGTCAAAGGTCACTCACTGAGGCGGTGGGTCAGGATAAACAGTGCTGATGTGAGGGATGGACATCGTCTCTGTGTACAAGTCGAAGTCAAACACAGGAGGAAACTGTGTCACACAGTCGGACTGCAGCTCACCTGTCGACCCGCTGAAGGAGAAGCCATCAGCAGCTGGAGAACAAAGAGTCATAAAACCTGCAGGTCAGAAACAGCTGGGAAAAGAAGTGTGTGTGTGTGTGTGTGTGTGTGTGTGTGTGTGTGTGTGTGTGTGTGTGTGTAAATCTCACTGTCGGTGTTCAGGTGTGAACGTTTTCTCTTCCTCATGCTGCCGATGATGATGATGAGAAGGGAGAGGAAGAGCACGAGGCCGATTACTATGCCGGCCACCACCAACGGAGACACAAACACACACATCGTCACGGCAACAATCATGTGTAGAGACGCTCCAGTCTGAGGTCACTACACACACACACACACACACACACACACACACACACACACACACACACACACACACACACACACACACACACACACACACAGTGAGACATCATACAGACAGATAGAATAATTTATGTACACAGTTTGAATGACTCCTTGCCTGACCAGCAGAGGGTAGGCTAGCAGATGTTTCCTCATTTCATTGTGTTGTGTGTTGTGAGTGTGTGTGTCTGTCTTCTGTGTTGTGAGTGTCCTGTGAGTGTGTGTCTGTGTGATGTGTGTGTGTGTCTGTCTTGTGTGTTGTGAGTGTGTGTGTGATGTGTGTTGTGAGTCCTGTGAGTGTGTGTCTGTGTGATGTGTGTGTGTGTGTTGTGAGTGTGTGTGTCTGTCTTGTGTGTTGTGAGTGTGTGTGTGATGTGTGTTGTGAGTCCTGTGAGTGTGTGTCTGTGTGATGTGTGTGTGTGTTGTGAGTGTGTGCGTCTGTCTTGTGTGTGAGATGTGTGTTGTGAGTCCTGTGAGTGTGTGTCTGTCTTGTGTGATGTGTGTGTGTGTCTGTGTGGTGTGTGTGTGTCCTGTGAGTGTGTGTGTCTGTCTTGTGTGTTGTGTGTCCTGTGAGTGTGTGTCTGTGTGATGTGTGTGTGTGTTGTGAGTGTGTGTGTCTGTCTTGTGTGTTGTGTGTCCTGTGAGTGTGTGTCTGTGTGATGTGTGTGTGTCCTGTGAGTGTGTGTCTGTGTGATGTGTGTGAGTGTTGTGATTGTCCTGTGAGTGTGTGTCTGTGTGATGTGTGTGTGTTGTGAGTGTCCTGTGAGTGTCCTGTGAGTGTGTGTGTCTGTCTTGTGTGATGTGTGTGTGTCTGTGTGGTGTGTGTGTGTCCTGTGAGTGTGTGTGTCTGTCTTGTGTGTTGTGTGTCCTGTGAGTGTGTGTGTCTGTCTTGTGTGTTGTGTGTCCTGTGAGTGTGTGTCTGTGTGATGTGTGTGTGTGTGTTGTGAGTGTGTGTGTCTGTCTTGTGTGTTGTGTGTCCTGTGAGTGTGTGTCTGTGTGATGTGTGTGTGTCCTGTGAGTGTGTGTCTGTGTGATGTGTGTGAGTGTTGTGATTGTCCTGTGAGTGTGTGTCTGTGTGATGTGTGTGTGTTGTGAGTGTCCTGTGAGTGTCCTGTGAGTGTGTGTCTGTCTTGTGTGTTGTGTGTCCTGTGAGTGTGTGTCTGTGTGATGTGTGAGTGTTGTGTGTGACTGTGTGTGTAGTGAGTGTTGTGAGTGTGTGTGTCTGTCTTGTGTGTTGTGAGTGTCCTGTGAGTGTCCTGTGAGTGTTTGTCTGTGTGATGTGTGTGTGTGTTGTGTGTGTCATTAATTTTCCAGACATGATGTTCTTCTCATTCCTGACGTTCTTCACGTCTCAGCAGAATGAAACACACAGCAGTTTTAGAAAACAAACAAAATTTACACATCACACAAAAACCTAACATTTATTTTTTATTTTATTTCATCAGTTAAAATGTCGGTTTATTTTTTAAGGAACTTTTTGACTTTGAGTAAAAGTCTCGTCTCGTCTTCTGCTTTAAACCTGAGGATCGATGTGTTTGTGTGAAGCCGCAGTCGTGACAGCTCGTCTTTCAGCCTCGGATCTCTCAGTGCTATTTACAGCTGTAAATATTGAACCTCTAATAGAATTGTGTAGAAGAGCTCCAGGAATCCACGGAGTAAACTCTATACACAGCTTGTGTGTGAGTGAACGTGAGGTTTACACCGAAGCTCTGTTGTGTCTCTCTGGGACTCGGAGAATCCCGACTCCTGGTCATTAAACCGAACGTGATTTAAACGATTCATTAAAAAGTGTAAAATGGTCGGTGGCGTGTTGGAGTGTGTGAGGAGGTCGGTGGTGTGTTGGAGTGTGTGAGGAGGTCGGTGGCGTGTTGGAGTGTGTGAGGAGGTCGGTGGTGTGTTGGAGTGTGTGAGGAGGTCGGTGGTGTGTTGGAGTGTGTGAGGAGGTCGGTGGCGTGTTGGAGTGTGTGAGGAGGTCGGTGGCGTGTTGGAGTGTGTGAGGAGGTCGGTGGTGTGTTGGAGTGTGTGAGGAGGTCGGTGGTGTGTTGGAGTGTGTGAGGAGGTCGGTGGTGTGTTGGAGTGTGTGAGGAGGTCGGTGGTGTGTTGGAGTGTGTGAGGAGGTCGGTGGTGTGTTGGAGTGTGTGAGGAGGTCGGTGGTGTGTTGGAGTGTGTGAGGAGTCGCTGCTTTGCGTCAGACATGTAAGTGTGCTTGTTTTCCAGGTGTTACGGATGGGATGAATAACGATTGGATGTCTGATCCAGCTTTATGGTGCCACATCATCTTCCTGTAGATTAGAGATTCAGTCGTTTGTAAAAGTTTGTGTGTTTCAGGTCACAGCAAAAGTTACAAAAATCTAAACCTAATTTCTGAAAGTGAACCTGCACTCAGAGCGTAATGTGATCAGGTGGAACATGGCAGGAAGTAACCCTGGTGCAGACCTTCATTGTGCTTCAGGCTCCAGCTCTTTATGGATCTGTTTCATTTAACTCAGATTACAGAGAGCAGTGAGGAGAGCGATGCCACTTTGGCTCGAGTGCGTCTCAATTTACTGAGTAAAACAGGATTAGATTCAGGACGCTGCCCGACACATTGGGGGGTTTAGAGACGGCTGCAGGTGATTTCAGGAGGATTTACTACCTGTTTCTGTGCAGCCGCGAGGGTTCAGATGAATCTACTTGGGTTACACTTTTTAAAGCTTGGCTCAGGGTCAAGACTGTTTTTTTGACAACAGCTGTTTTTTTTTTAATAATCTTTAATTTCTTTTCCACTTCCTTCTTCCCTCCTTTGACATTTCAGGTGTGCGTCTGATGAATTATTAATTACAGATAAGGAACCCAGCAGAGGAGAGAGTGAATATTTTAATTGAACCTCTTTAATATTTATGAGGTGCTGATGTGAGCTTGTACATTCACAGGGAATAATTCACTAATTTAGCTGCTATTCTCTGCAAAAATCTCTGTTACATTAAACCTTTGTATGTTAGATTGGTTTATTTATTCAACTTTATGGTTAAATTGTATTTTTTGTGTTATTTAGATTTAACCGTCGATACAAAAGCTTCATTTCAGACAAATCTCTGCGGTTTTATGTTGATTTTGCACACAGACTGGTTGCTGACGTCTGATTGGTGTAGAGATTAAATAACGAGATGTGTGATTGGTCAAAATATCTTGTAGAAAAAAGATCTGTAATCTACAGTAAATAAAAGTATAAAGTTAATCAGTTTACTGTGAAGCTGACTGTGGATCTGCAGTCTCATTTCTAAAGCAGTGATTTTATGGTGAAGTTAAACATCATCATGATGTACATCACCTGCACCACATCTACCAACAGGAGACGTCTGTAGTCCACTGAATCTTCTAATATTAAAATAACACAAAGCTCATCACTGATACATTACCCTTCATTACACTACCCCTGTTACACTACCTCTCTGTTACACTACCTCTCTGTTACACTACCCCTGTTACACTACCTCTCTGTTACACTACCTCTCTGTTACACTACCCCTGTTACACTACCTCTCTGTTACACTACCTCTCTGTTACACTACGCCTGTTACACTACCTCTCTGTTACACTACCTCTCTGTTACACTACCTCTCTGTTACACTACCCCTGTTACACTACCTCTCTGTTACACTACGCCTGTTACACTACCCCTGTTACACTACCTCTCTGTTACACTACCTCTCTGTTACACTACCTCTCTGTTACACTACCCCTGTTACACTACCCCTGTTACACTAGACCTTTGTTACACTACCCCTGTTACACTACCCCCTGTTACACTACCCTCTGTTACACTAGACCTTTGTTACACTACCATCTGTTACAGTTGCCCCTTGTTACACTGAGAGTGGGATTATAAATCATTATAAACACAGAGAGTGGGATTATAAATCATTATAAACACTGAGAGTGGGATTATAAATCATTATTAACACTGAGAGTGGGATTATAAATCATTATAAACACTGAGAGTGGGATTATAAATCATTATAAACACTGAGAGTGGGATTATAAATCATTATTAACACTGAGAGTGGAATTATAAATCATTATAAACACTGAGAGTGGGATTATAAATCATTATAAACACTGAGAGTGGGATTATAAATCATTATAAACACAAAGTGGGATTATAATTCATTATTAACACAGAGAGGAGTTTCTGATACTGACATCATGCACAACAATCAGTACAACAATCAGAGGTTTTGGGTAACAAAATGAATACAGAGGCTCAGAGAGGACATTTAACCTGCTCATGATGATGATGATGATGATGATGATGATGATGATGATGATGATGAAGATGTGTGATTTAGTTTTGTGTCTGGTATTTAAAGGTATTCTGTAAGATTAGTGTATTTTTCAGGATTAAATCTAGTAATGAGTTTGACATTTAAATGAATCTTCTGCTGAATTTGAGTGAAGCTCCGCCCATTTGCCCTCTATTGTTTAGTGTCTATAAAATGATTGACAGGAAGCACATCCAATCACACACAAACGTTCAGCAGTTCATAAAACTTTGCTGAGGCCATGATTTAACCAGCTGTGTTTTTCCCCATGCTCTACAGATCTTCATGTGCACCATTAAGTTCCTGCTGCTTGTCTAAAGAACATGTGTGTGTGTGTGTGTGTGTGTGTGTGTGTGTGTGTGTGTGTGTGTGTGTGTGTGTGTGTGATTTATTTAAGTGGAGTTCAGAATTTTCTGGTGTGGAAATGAAAGAAAACGTGTAACGTCGAGTAACAAACACAAACAAAGTATACACACACACACACACACACACACACACACACACACACACACACACACACACACACACACGCACACGCGCACACACACACTCGCACACACACAAAAACATATTGTCTTTGTAGCTAAGAACACAAAGAAAGTATACACACACACACACACACACACACACACACACACACACACACACACACACACACACACACTCACACATGCGCACACACACTCACTCACTCACACACACACACACACACACACACACTCGCACACGCGCACACACACACACTCGCACACACATACACACACACACACGCGCGCACACACGCACACACACACACACACACACACACACACACACACACACACACACACACACACACACACAAACATAAAACATACAAAAATTATTTCATGACTAAAATTTAACATCATGTGACATCTAAAGTATGTGAATAAAATATAAATATATAATTTCACAGATACAAATGAGACACGTTTCCCATTAAACCCATTACACCATTACTGTAATAAACCACTGAAACCATTAACATGATTAAAATTAGTAATAAAAGTGACTCTGACCAGAACAGATTAGTTTCATCAGCTTCCTGCTTCTCCTCCATCTCAGACGAACTCCAGCTCATCTCCACGTCTCCAAAACTGTAAGACTTTATTATTACACTTTAAAACCATTTATTACTCAAGGTGAAGACTCAGAGCAAGTGAGCAGGTGCTGTAGTGTGTGTGTGTGTGTGTGTGTGTGTGTGTGTGTGTGTGTGTGTGTGTAGTGAGTGTAGACTCCAGCTCGTATCCCAGAGGAGACGCTGACTTTCACTTCACTTCCTCTTACAGACTTCAGTAGTGAAAAACAAAATCCTCTCTCTCTCTGTTCATCTGTTCATCCTGAGAGAAGAACTGTGATGGCTTGAAAGACTAAGGAGGTAAAAAGAGCCCCACCCTTCTCTCTCTCTCTCTCTCTCTCTCTCTCTCTCTCTCTCTCTCTCTCTCTCTCTCTCTCTCCCCCCCCCACTCTGAGCCTCTGGGATTTGAATATAATTTGATTTTATGTTGTTTTGAAAAGGAAGTTAAAATAATAAGAATAAGAATAATAACACACACACACACACACACACACACACACACACACACACACACACACACACACACACACACACACACACACACAGTTAGCTGTTTTTAAAGCTCCAATCCTCACATTACTGTTATATCCTTCACTCATTCACATTCATTCAATATAAAAATTTTAATATTCTAAGAAAGTAAAAATTATAAAGTAAACAATATGGAAAATAAGTTAAACATTTATGAGTACAAGTGAAATTTATATGAATATTATCTCAGTACATAGCAAATGAATAGTGAAGCCACGTGATCATGTGATCAGTTACTGTTACCCCAGAGGAGGGGATTATTTTCAGACCCTGGAGACTTCTTCCATCTTCAGTAAAAACATCAGCACATCAGTGATTATACCTTCATCACCTTCATCACCTTCATCACCTTCATCACCTTTACAGCTTATTATTAATTAATAACCTGAAGCCGAACACCTGTAAATGAGCTGTTACTATGGAAACCATAACATGTTGCTATAATAATATAATGTTATACAAATATAACCTTTAGTTCATGTTACAGTCTGAGATGCACCTCTAAAGAGAAACACTGCCACCTTCTGACTCCAGAGTGTATCTGCACCGTGCTGTAAAGATTTGTATCTTATACACAGATATGTTTTAAAATAAATCCAAACTGTTTCTCTGTTTGTAATAAACAAACATACAAAATATTTAACCTCAAATCAGCGAAAACATCATTGTTAGTGTGTAACTGAACTGATAATGTAATGTTTAAGATCTGTGTTCTGTCATCAGATGAAACAGTAAGTGTGGATTTTAAAATAACAATAATTTGACTTGTAACTAATAAATGACTAATAATAATAATAAATAATAAATAACAATAACTAATCCCCTGACTCACTGACTGTGTTCCAGTCTTGGGTTATTAGTTCTATTAAGGTTATTAAGCCCTTTACCTTCTCAGGTAAAGGAGCAGATCTGGAGGGTTCATGAGCACAGAGTGTTTGGTGAACTGGGACGTCTGGATGTTGTCTCCTTACCACCATCACAAGTCACTCAGGTCTACAAACTGTGGAGCGGTGAGACGCTTTACATCCCAGGAAGTCCTCATGTCTGTGTCACCTTCTGGCTTTTAGTTATGATGTCATATAGAATTTTAGTTATGATGTCATAGCTCGTCTTGATGGAGTCCCTGTCTGCACTTTACACATAAAGTACATTGTCTATCAAATAATTACTCTCTCTCTCTCTCTCTCTCTCTCTCTCTCTCTCTCTCTCTCTCTCTCTCTCTCTCTCTCTCTCTCTCGAGCTATATACAGATACGCCACTCCTGAGCTCCCAGTGTTCAGAGTTCTTGGCCTGATCGTCTCTTCTTACAGAGCTTTACTTCGTCAATCCTGATGTTCTACCCCTGGTTGGAGTCTCGTCACCCGGTGGTCGCCCTGCCGGGGATTGATCTGCATGTTCAGTCAAGACTCATGGGATTGTTGTGTATGAAGCCACCCGGAGACTGTCATGTCTTCTTCTGTACCAATGTTGTGTCAGTCAGCTGTATGTTCTGGTCTTCATCAGAGATCATTTGAAGACTTTGACAGGATGATATTAGTGTTGGGTTTGTGGTGAACTCAGAGTTTGTGCTGATCGATTAGTTCCTCAACTGCAAACTGTTGTAGAAAGGATTTAAATTATTAACATTAACATTATTGCCCTGTCCAGTGTCACCCATTTGAGGATGAGGATGAGTCTGGTTTCTTCCTCATATCACCTCAGGGAGTTTTTCCTTGTTAGGGATAGGGAGAGATATATATTATTTTAAGTTAATATTTTTTAATTAATTTTAAACTTTGAATTTATGCATTCATTTAATTATCTTTATTCTTATTATTCTGTTTCTATACTTCGGTAAAGCTGCTTTGAGACAATGTGCATTGTTAAAGCGTTATACAAATAAACTGAATTGAATTTAAATTTATTACAGACTCATTACTCCTCCTTGTGGTCATGGATATGTACTGCATCCACTCTATTGATTATTGCTTATCATTTACAGTATATGTGCGTGCGTGCGTGCGTGTGTGTGTGTGTGTGTGTGTGTGTGTGTGTGTGTGTGTGTGTGTGTGTGTGTGTGTGTGTGTGTGTGGTCAATTTCCCAGAGAATTTCCTGGATAAGTCTGTGTGTAGTTTAAAGGCTGTATTTTATCAGTATTACTGGATCATTTACAGGTGTTCAGCTTCAGGTTATTAATTAATAATAAGCTGTAAAGGTGATGAAGGTGATGAAGGTGATGAAGGTATAATCACTTATGTGCTGATGTTTTTACTGAAGATGGAAGAAGTCTCCAGGGTCTGAAAATAATCCCCTCCTCTGGGGTAACAGTAACTGATCACATGATCACGTGGCTTCACTATTCATTTGCTATGTACTGAGATAATATTCATATACATTTCACTTGTACTCATAAATGTTTAACTTATTTTCCATATTGTTTACTTTATAATTTTTACTTTCTTAGAATATTAAAATTTTTCTATTGGATGAATGTGAATGAGTGAAGAATAAAACAGTAATAATGTGAGGATTTGCAGCTTTATAAACAGCTGAATTGAGTGTGTGTGTGAGTGTGTGAGTGTGTGTGTGTGTGTGTGTGGCGTTATCTGTGTTTCTGTGTAATTTATTCATTTTCTTTTGATGATATAAAATTAAATGCTGTGTAAACGTGAACCTGCTGTAAACTTTGAGGAAGCTGAAAAAGTGAAATGTGTTTATTTATTTACCTTAATATCACAATGTCTGTGTTGTTGATGATAGTTTAACACTCACTGCTTCTAGAGAGAATATAAAGACTTGAATTATAGACTTTTAATTTAAAATTAATAAAATGTTTTGGACATAAAGACGGAGTTCATCATGACTTCCTGCTTTTAACACCTAAAGTACACAAAAGTTCTGTTTGTTGTATACAGGATGTGTAGAAGGTCGGCGGTGTTGTGTAGATGTTGTGTATCTGAACACACTGCAGTTAAATCAAGGACATCATGAACACAACCATTTATATAAAGAGCGAGAGAAAAAGAAATAAGGAAGTGAAATGTGTGTTTTGAGAGTTACACAAAAAGAACGTATATTTAATATTAAAACCTACTTGTGTTCTTCATCTTCATCAACATCGTCATCATTGTTGAAGTTCCTGGAAGTTAAAGTAAGTTTGTTAGCTCGACATTTTTGTAGCTGTTTTTTACAGGTGTGATGCTTTCCTTTGTCCTTTTCTCCACATTGTTTGTGTTTTTTTCAGGTTTTAGTTGGAATCTTGCTCGAGTTTCCTCTCAGGAATTCCTGCTCAGGCTCCATTGTGGGTGTGAATAAGGAGCACAAACAGAACACAACCTTTCACCTCACAGCTCTGTGTCACAGCTGAAGACATGCAGAAGCTCCTGAGAACCTGCAGGACTTTTATTTTAAAACTTAAAAAGCTTTAATTATTAAATTAACTTTAAAGAACCTTTTCATCTAAGGGTGTGTGGAACAAAGTGTTGAGTTGTGTGTTAGAGACACGTCTGTTACTGAGACACGTCTGTTACTGAGACTCGTCTGTTACTGAGACACGTCTGTTACTGAGACTCGTCTGTTACTGAG
>NC_062518.1:337500-362500 GCF_022655615.1 Tachysurus fulvidraco
AGGTGTTCGCTTCAGAGCCGTATATCTGTGCGAGTGTCCTGAATCGAGGTCCCCAGTCGTTCAGAAAATCGTAGTCGAGGTCGGATCCGAGGGAAGAAGCCGATTCGAGTGAACTCAGTGACCCGGCGAGGGACTCGGCCCCCTCATAGCCGTAGATGTGCAGTGTGTCGTAGGGAATTCCGTCTCGGTCGTGATCCGCCTCGTCTTTTTTCACCTCGATCATCACGGCCATGTCCCCTTTACAGGCTGAGGGCTTCTTCACCACGGCGTACATGGCGGGAGGAGGATCGTGACCGAGTCGGCCGTCTGAGCGAGCTGAGGTCAGGATGGAGACGTCGTATATGTTGGTGTCCATTTCTCCTCCACCTTCTTCATCATACGCCACGAGCTGCTCATGAATCTCACCAGACGGCTTTCCCAGAGTGATAAGAGACTCCTTCTCATAGCGTTTACGCAGCACAAAGAGAATCACGATCACTATCACACACACACACACACACACACACACACACACACACACACACACAGCAATATATAAATTAGTAAGTTACACACACAGTAAAGTTTTTAAAAAATGTTGATTTTCTTGATTCCTATTTCCTTTAATCCATACCCCTAATCATTACTAAACCCCACCCTATAACCCCGACCCTATTCCATACCCCTAATCATTACTAAACCCCACCCTATAACCCCGACCCTATTCCATACCCCTAATCCTTACTAAACCCCACCCTATAACCCCGACCCTATTCCATACCCCTAATCCTTACTAAACCCCACCCTATAACCCCGACCCTATTCCATACCCCTAATCCTTACTAAACCCCACCCTATAACCCCGACCCTATTCCATACCCCTAATCATTACTAAACCCCACCCTATAACCCCGACCCTATTCCATACCCCTAATCCTTACTAAACCCCACCCTATAACCCCGACCATATTCCATAGCCCTAATCCTTACTAAACCCCACCCTATAACCCTATTCCATACCCCTAATCCTTACTAAACCCCACCCTATAACCCTATAACCCTATTCCATACCCCTAATCCTTACTAAACCCCACCCTATAACCCTGTAACCCTATTCTATACCCCTAATCCTTACTAAACCCCACCCTATAACCCTATTCTATACCCCTAATCCTTACTAAACCCCACCCTATGACCCTATAACCCTATTCTATACCCCTAATTCTTACTAAACCCCACCCTTTAACCCTATAACCCTAATCCATACCCCTAATCCTTACTAAACCCCACCCTATAACCCTATAACCCTATTCCATACCCCTAATCCGGACGATAGCAACCCCACCCGAGTAACCCTAGAGAACCCTAGTCCAGGCCCCGAATCCTTACTAAACCCCACCCTATAACCCTATAACCCTATTCCATACCCCTAATCCTTACTAAACCCCACCCTATAACCCTATAACCCTATTCCATACCCCTAATCATTACTAAACCCCACCCTATAACCCTATTCTATACCCCTAATCATTACTAAACCCCACCCTATAACCCTATTCCATACCCCTAATCATTACTAAACCCCACCCTATAACCCTATTCTATACCCCTAATCATTACTAAACCCCACCCTATAACCCTATTCCATACCCCTAATCATTACTAAACCCCACCCTATAACCCTATTCTATACCCCTAATCATTACTAAACCCCACCCTATAACCCTATTCCATACCCCTAATCATTACTAAACCCCACCCTATAACCCCGACCCTAATCCATACCCCTAATCCTTACTAAACTTTGATAAGATCTAAGACTGTCACATGATAGACTGTGGGCGTGTCCCAAACCACACGCCCTATTCACTACATAGCTCCAGTATATTATAGGCGTCGCTTCCCTTCGGTGCTACACTGAATTGATGATGATGAGGATGAGGATTACCAAGGATGGTGACGATGCAGAGCAGGATGGCGATGATAGCGCTCATGCTGACGCCTGACTTGCTGTAGGCTCTGCAGTATTCGCGTCGTCTCTCGCTCCCACACACACACACTGGCAGCTTAAGAAGTGAGATGCTTTTCATTGGTGGATTTCCTCCATCTGTAATCTCAACCTCCAGAATGTTCTCCGCTGAACCCTTAGTGTTGAAACCTCCTTGAGTCAGGATGATGCTGGCTGTGTTATCTGTCACACACACACACACACACACACACACACACACACACACACACACACACCATCACTATATCATTTTTTATTTAAAATAATTCCCTACAGAAATGTTTTTATAAATGTTGTCATTTATTTCTACAAAGCTGCTGTAGTACTGATTATTTTCTTCAGTTATTTTCAGGAGCTAAAAGACTGAAACTCACTTTGATTGTCATGAAGGGAGAAGTTTGAACTCTTTCCTGTGAGAGTGAAATGAAATCTGCCAGGATTCTCATCCAGGTCTGTAGCGCTAATGACACCAATAACCTGCAGGAGAGAGATGATGATGATGATGATGATGATGATGATTGTTATTATTATTATTATTATTATTATTATTATTATGGCAACTGGGGTGTTAGGGTGTATCCTAACCCTAACTAATAAAAGAAAAAAGAATTCTACTTTATAAAAGGCTGAATGTGACAGGGCTGAGTACTGATCCCTGAGGGTCACCGTATTATTACAGAGAACACATAAATGAAGTAGTACTCAGCAGTCAGTAGTAATTTTTGGTATTTAAAAGATGTTTTGCATCCTCACGGTTTCACTCTCGTCATTCTCACAGATGTACACGTTTGAGGAATCAGCTAGCTTTGGCTCGTTGTCATTGATGTCCAGGACGATTATTTTGACCATCACATAAGATTTCAGTTCTGCAGACAGAGAATTTTTAATGTTATATTTACGAATTTATTCAGATAAAGAGAGAGATTGACAGTTAGAGAGAGAGAGAGAGAGAGAGAGAGAGAGAGAGAGAGAGTTTAATTCACATGAACATGATGAGCACAGTTTAGAACGAGTGGTAAATAAATATAAATATGATTAAAGACGCGACACACTCATGCTCGATTCTTCCTCTGCAGTAACTTGGAACATGTAAACATTCTGGAGTTCTCGGTCCAGTTCGGTCTTCAGAGTCAGCTGTCCTGTCTCACTGTTAATGTTCACTGGACTGTCAGGATCCGTAATGCTGTACCTACAACACAAAGAGCTCGGGATTAAAGCCAGATCACTGAACCTTCCCTCATTCCTCAGAGCTGACAGAGCTGTAGAAACTTCTCGCTTTCCATACACTTTCTACAGGCTCCTTCATCCTGTCAGCGTACAGTCTTTCAGCCTTTTGTTACAGCTCTGGTGGACCGATCACTGTCCTGCTGGAAGACTGCTGTTAACTTTCTGCTTGATGTCTTCTGAGGCGTTTCTTCACTTTTTGTGAAGAAAGAGTTAATCTTTTAAAGTGCCCCAGTTACTTTTCCAGCAGAACTCCCCACAGCATGATGCCACCACCACCACCACCACCACCACCGCGCTACATAAACACACTGTGGGTCCAGACGTCTGAGACTACACTGAAAATTTGGGGTTCTTTTTTCATTTAAAGTAAATAAGTTTCAGCCAAACAGAGAAATTGAACGATCAATACTATATAAAATATAAATATAAGGAAATGTTTATATCAAGCATGATAACTGTCCAAAATTCCAATAAACATCAAGCAGAAAGAGTTTTTATATCTTCCATCATTACAGAGATGTTTCTTATTATCTCTGAATGTTATGATGCTGTGTGTATTCTGGTGATGTCAGTACCGTATCCTGTGGTTGGTCTTGTCTGTGTCTCTGGCTGAAACTGATCCCACAATGATATTTTTCTGTCCCTCATGAACACTGAAGTTGTACTCTTTCTGGGAGAAGACCGGCAGCTCTTCAATGTCTTTAACGTTGATGTGGATTTGTGCGGTCGTCCAGGCGTTGCTGTTGTCTGCATTTGGGACAACATTCTCTTTAAGATTTACGGTAAATGTGTAGCTCGCCTTGGTCTCGTAGTCGAGTTCCTGTTGGAGAAAAGAAACAGGTAAGGTGGCAAGGCAGCAGAGTGTGTGTGCAGTGTTAGAGTTCACGGTTTAGATGATGACTGACATGATGAAGTGAACGCTACCTTCTTCAGTTTGAGAACTCCATCGTAATTGTCATTGTGCTCCAGATCAAAGATGTCTTGATATGAACGCTCTACAGTAAACGAGGGCCTTTTATTCTGTTTCTCATCATGGTCTCGGATGGCCAGTGTTCCGAGTATGAACCCCACAGGCTCATCCTCATTCACATCAAAGTGGTACCTTTCTGTGGAAAACAAATACACAAGAGGTATAAGAAGACTAGCTGATCTGAGACACGACCTGAGACGGAGTGAAAGCCTGAAAGTGAAAGATGATGTTCTTTAGAGAGGACAGTGGACACAAGGCATTATATACAAATGTGCAGAGAAACTAAACTGTAAGAAGGAAGCAGAAGGTACAAATGTACGTACGTTTGGAGAACTCAGCCTGGTTGTCATTAAGGTCGTTGATATTGATGGTAATCAAAGTGCTTGCTGACAGTCCTCCTGCTGACCCAGGCGTGTCCCAAACCTGCACCATCACCTTATACTCACTCTGAGTCTCACGATCCAGATTATTATTTTTAGTGGTAATTTCACCTGAAGGAAACACAAACACAAGGCCCTGGTGAGCCCAGGAGCACCAACAGAGGATCCAAACACCAACAGAAACTAACTGTGGAGGAGGCGAGAAAATGAGTTTAAGAATTCTGAGATACTTTGGTGAAGAAAAGCTTCTTCAGTTAGCCAGATGAAGAAGACCGTGACAAAGTGACCAACCAAGAGAAGCCATAAGCAGAGTAAACATACAGGGTTTGTACCATGCACCACTGGTACACCTCAAACACAGGAAGATCAGACTGGAGTTCCTCAAAACATCTGAAAACATCTGGACACTTCTGAAACAATATGTTCTGGATAACTGAGATGAAGATGAACTTGTAGCAAAATGATGGAGAAAATAAGAGCTTGGAGAGGAGAAGAGTGTAGAGAGGAGATGAGTGTGGAGAGGAGAAGAGTGTGGAGAGAAGGGTGTGGAGAGGAGAAGAGTGTGGAGAGGAGAAGAGTGTGGAGAGGAGAAGAGTGTGGAGAGAAGGGTGTGGAGAGGAAGAGTGTGGAGAGGAGAAGAGTGTGGAGAGAAGAAGAGTGTTGAGAGGAGAAGAGTGTGGAGAGAAGAAGATTGTTGAGAGGAGAAGAGTGTGGAGAGAAGAGTGTGGAGAGGAGAAGAGTGTAGAGAGAAGAAGAGTGTTGAGAGGAGAAGAGTGTGGAGAGAAGAAGATTGTTGAGAGGAGAAGAGTGTGGAGAGAAGAGTGTGGAGAGGAGAAGAGTGTAGAGAGGAGGAGAGTGTGGAGAGGAGAAGGAAGCAGACGTGTTTGGCTGTCAGTGGATCTGCTACTCTCTGTTTCTTGATGATGTGATGATGAGATGATGTGATGATGAGATGATGTGATGATGAGATGATGTGATGATGTGATGATGAGATGATGAGATGATGTGATGATGTGATGATGAGATGATGTGATGTGATGATGAGATGATGTGATAATGAGATGATGTGATGATGAGATGATGTGATGATGTGATGATGAGATGATGAGATGATGTGATGATGTGATGATGAGATGATGTGATGATGAGATGATGAGATGATGTGATGATGTGATGATGAGATGATGTGATGATGTGATGATGAGATGATGTGATGATGTGATGATGAGATGATGTGATGATGAGATGATGTGATGATGTGATGATGAGATGATGTGATGATGTGATGATGAGATGATGTGATGTGATGATGAGATGATGTGATGATGAGATGATGTGATGATGTGATGATGAGATGATGTTCACAGTGCTGTAATTCTTGCAGCTTTCACACCATTAACATAATAATCCTTCAGAATAAAGTCTAGACTTTCAGATCAGATTCAGTGTTTAATCTCCTTTTTATCTCCTGACAGATCAAATGAAACATATAAATCTAAATATATTATATTATTTATTTATTTATTTATTTATGCTTAAATGTCCCTTATGTCTGCAAAACTTTGTAGATCATCTAGATCAGTCTTAATCACTCAAATTTGTGGAGGGGTGCCAATACTTTGTGTGGCCCTTACAGGCAGTAATGGCAGTGCTGGGTGGAACCTGATCTCACCTGTTCTGTGGTTAATGTTGAAGACGTTGGTTGCGTTCACCAGTGTGTAGGTCACCATGCCATTCGGAGAGCTCGGGTCATCTTTATCAGTCGCTCGCACCTTCATCACCACGGTTCCTAACATCAACATTATACATTATATTTCATCAACATTTACATTCCGTCACTCCGCTTCAGCTCTGGGTTCTGATTGGTCAGAAGGAGCAGATGCAAATCACAGTAACAATCTAATACGGTCGCATTTCTATAGCAACAGCTGATCCTTGTACATACTGTATAAATGATAATGACTGTGACGTACATGATGATGAGACGCTCGTGAGTCTCGTACCTGTCGGTGCTCGTTCATCTACAGACCCGCTGTAAGGCTCTGAGAACTCAGGTGCGTGGTCGTTAATGTCCTGGACCTTTATGGTGAACTCAGACTGCCCTTCAAGCTCTTTTCCATTCTGAGTATTTATGATTTGTGCTGTTAACTTGTAGCTGCTGATTTTTTCCCGATCCAACTTCTTCAACACGAGTACATCTCCGAACTCGTTCACGGTGAAGATGTCTCCTGCTCCTTCTCCCGAGAGCCTAAACTCCACGTTCCTGCCCTTGCTTTCATTGAAGTAAGTGTTCTTCAGCTAGAAAAGATGAAATTCATTCATTCATTCATTTCCTACCGCTTATCTGAACTTCTCGGGTCACGGGGAGCCTGTGCCTATCTCAGGGCATCGAGGCATCGAGGCAGAATACACCCTGGACGGAGTGCCAACCCATCACAGGGCACACACACACACTCTCATTCACTCACACACACACACTACTGACAATTTTCCAGAGATGCCAATCAACCTACCATGCATGTCTTTGGACCGGGGGAGGAAACCGGAGTACCCGGAGGAAACCCCCGAGGCACGGGGAGAACATGCAAACTCCACACACAAAAGGTGGAGGTGGGAATCGAACCCCGGCCCTGGAGGTGTGAGGCGAACGTGCTAACCACTAAGCCCCCTTGACCCCACAAGATCAAATTATTTTCACAATTGTAAATGAGAACTTCAGGTCCGATGTCCTGAGCGTGTGGACCAACATCCTCTGGGTAGATGTTCTTACCTTGCCGATCACCTCCGGGGGAAACTGAGGTGGTTTTTCCTCATACACGATCAACATGTTCCACTGCCACTCTCGTTTCTGTCTCTGTAGGACAGAGGACGCTGAAATGTCTTTAACATTTTCAGCTGTGGTGAAAATAAGGTGCAGAAACACAGTCCAGAGAAAAGTCCTGAGCGCTCGCGTCCCAGAGCAGTGTATCATCATCTACAGGGGAAGAAGAACACAGACACACACTCACTCACTCACACCACAAAACAACCGAATGTCCAAAACTAAAACTAAACGAAAGATCAAACAAAAAGTTAATTAGTAATAAAAACTGAGGGGTCGTCCTGTGTCCTGTGTCCTGTGTCTCCTGCAGAGAAGAAAGATTTGTAGAAAAAGTTTTTAAAGGATTATTAGATCTTGTTCAGGGTCTGAGTGTGAGATTATTTACATGTGTATTATTGTTATTACCTGATAAAGTCGTCTCTCTCTCTCTCTCTCTCTCTCTCTCTCTCTCTCTCTCTCTCTCTCTCTCTCTATCTCTCTTGCTCTCTCTCTCGCTCTCTCTCGCTCTCTCTCACTCTCTCTCTCACTCGCTCTGTCTCTCTGTCTCTCTCTCTCTCTCTCTCTCTCACTCTCACTCTATCTCTCTTGCTCTCTCTCTCTCTCTCTCTCTCTGTCTCTCTCTCTCACTCTCTCTCCCTCTCACTCTCTCTCACTCGCTCTCTCTCACTATCTCTATCTCTCTCTCTCACTCTCTCTCTCTCTCTTGCTCTCACTTGCTCTCTCTCTCTCTATCTCTCTCTCACTCTCTCTTGCTCTCTCTCTCTCACTCTCTCTCTCACTCTCTCTCTCTCTCTCACTCTCTCTCTCTCTCTCTCTCTCTCTCTCTCTCTCTCTCTCTCTCTCTCTCTCTCTCTCTCTCTCTCTCTCTCTCTCTCTCTCTCTCTCTCTCTCTCTCTCTCTCTCTGAACACAGTTTATAATTTTAGGGAGTGACAGGAAACAGTAAGCCCCTCCATCCTGAACACTCTCCTCCTCTGGGACACGTCTCAGAACATTATGACTGAATGAAAAGTTTCCTAAGCTGAAATCCTCCACATGTCAACAATCATACACTTAACACTGATAACCATCACAGCTGTAAAATGACTTTATTATCAGCATTATTATCACTAGTCACCTTCTCCATCACCTGAGCGATGTCGAGCTGTTAGACACAAATAAAAAGTGCTCAGATTTTTTCTGTTTAATGAAGTGAGAGGTTTGAAGGTGGAGCTCGAGGTTTAACGGATAAACGTCACGTGACAAAGACGATTCGTTCAGAACGTCTCAGACCTCTCAGTATGTTATGCTGCAGTACATGAGCTTCAGTTAGGTGACTTTCTTCTTGTTATTAAGATGACTAAACACATTAGGAACGAGTTTGCTCTGCTTTCTGACAGCGGGGGGGGGGGGGAGTGGGAATGTTAGTGAGATGTTTCCTGTCCCTCGTTCCACCACACCTTTAAACTTTAAACACTTTTCCATCACGTCATTCAGCTGCCGTCAAAATCCATCTGACTCACAGGTGCAGAAAGATGAAAACACACTCGGAGTGTTAACTCATCAAGTCTGGAGCCTCGAAGTTCTCCGCATGTTTGAGCAGGAACCCTAAAAGGTTCTACACAAGCCCGTAAGAACAGAACGTTTCCTGTCTGAGAGAATTCTAGGGAAAGTGTGAACCAAGAACCTTCTGAACCAGGAACCTTTATTTCCCATCAGATTTCAGTATCAGTATCAGCTGTCACTTGTGTCCAGTTCATTTGGTCTCAGCGTTTGGTCCGAAGAATTAAATAAGGAAGTCTCGATAAAAAAATGAAACAAGGTTTAGAAAAAAAGGGAAGTTAGTGAATTTAAAGTCTGAAAGTCTGATGGCGTTGGAGTTCCTAAAAATGAAATTTTAGGGAAAAAAAGTACGAAAACTAACCCCGCCTCTAACCCCGCCCCTAACCCCGCCCCAATCCAGATCTTCACCTGTGTCACTTATGATATGAAGTGAGTCGTGTGATTGTGACGCCATTTTAATGTAAAGATTTCTTTGATCTTTAAATGTCACTTTACATGAAATAAAGCAGGTGCAGAAGAGAAAAGGTCCAGAAAGGCGCTCGTTAGTCTAGATTATCTTTATAAAAATAAACAGCATTAATTCACTTCATTTCTCTATAAATCTTTATCTATTATTTTATTTATAACTACTAGACAATTTATAACAAGGATTAAAAGAAGCTTCAATTTAATCCAAAATGTAAACGGCAATAAATCATTAATTAGTGAAGAGCACAATTAAAATCATACAAACAGTCAGATACTTTACACAAACTATAGGATCGGAGAACAGGTTCATTGCCGTTATGTACATTAACGCTGTGAAGCTCTATAAGTGTTAATTCTCACTAAATCTCAACACGTTAAGGACACGAGCAGAAAAAAGCTTCACTTACTGAACTGTGAATCCTCTCAGGTCTGTTAGTGTTTGTAATAATCCACAGATAATGTGTGTGAATGCTGATGTCGGGTCTGTCGTCCAGCGCCGCGAGTGTGTGTGAGTGTGTGTGAGTGTGTGAGAGACCCTGCGATGTCCAGCTGCTCCACAACTCACTTCCTGTTATTGTGGCTCCGGTTTTGGTGGAAGTTCACCAGGAAATCAGATAAGACTGCTGAACTGAGAGTGTGTGGAGCTCAGCACTGTGTGTGTGTGTGTGTGTGTGTGTGTGTGTCACAGGTTTCTTGAAGAGGTGAAATGAACACCGAGAGAGAGATCATTCTTACATAAAAATGATGAGATAAGTCATGATAAAAATAATAACTCCTGAGCTTGTTTAAAAGGAAGAACTATAAATAGATATATAAAAAAAAAGACTTCATTAAGATGGTCGTCCTGCTGCAGAACCCAAGATGGCTTCAGCTTGAGGTCACGAACTGATGGCTGCACTTTGTCCTTCAGGAAAGACGCATTCATGGATCCATTAATCACAGCAAGGGTTTCCCCAAAGTCTTGGGGATCATCAAGATGTTTTCTGGCAGATCTGAGACCAGCCTTTATGTTCTTTTTGCTCAGCAGCAGAACTCTGCCATGCAGGCCATTGATGTCCAGTCTCTTTCTTATGGTGGAGTCGTGAACTCTGACCTTAACTGAGACAAGTGAGACCTGCAGTTCTGTGGATGTTGTGGGGTCTTTGGTGACATCTTGGATGAGTCGTCGCTGCTCTCTCGGGGTAATTTTGGTCCGCCGGCGACTCCTGTGAAGGTTCACCACTGTTCCATGTTTTCCCCATGTGTGTATAACGGCTCTCACTGCGGTTCACTGAAGTCCCAAAGCTTTATAAATGGCTTTATAACCTTCTCCAGACTGATGGGTCTCACTTACTTTCTCTCTCATTTGTTCCTGAATTACTTTGGATCTCAGCATGATGTGTAGCTTTTGAGGATCTTTTGGTCTCCTTCACTTTGTTACTCAGGACTTATTTAAGTGATTTCCTGATTGTGAACAGTGATTGTGTGGCAGTCATTTTTTTTTGGGGGGGGGTGGGGGCACGACAGACGACAAAAACGGGGCGTCACCGGGCGCCGCCAACACGCGCTGGCCGCCACACGCGCCGCCGCGGACGCGCGGGCCGCGCGAACGCCGCCGCGCCACACCGCCGCGCCCCACACGCGCCGCCGCGCACGAGAGGCGCGCGCGACAGCCGCCGCGCCACACGCGCGCCGCGCCACACGCGACGCGCGACGGCGGCGCCGCGCGAACGCGCCGCGCCCACGCGCGCCCGCCACACGGCGCCGCAACCGGGCCACGCGCGCCCAAACGCGCAACGCGCCAGCGCGCCGCGCGACGCGCCACACGCGCCGCCGCGAGACGCGCGGCGCCGCGGCGAACGAGCCGCACGCCGCCGCGCAACCGCGCCGCCGGCGCGCAGCCGGCGATACGGGGCCGCCACACGCGGCCCCGCGACAGCGGGCGAAGCGCGCCACACGCGCCGCCGCGCACACGGGCGCCGCGGACAGGGCCCGCGCCACCGCGCGCCGCCGGGCGGGGCAACACCGAAGCGCGCCACACGCGGCGAAACACGCGGCAACACGCGCCGCGCCAACGCGGCGCCGGCGACAGCGGCGCCCGCCGACGAAAAAACGGCGCGCTAAGCGGCGGGGCGACAAGGGCCGGCCACACGCCGCCGGGAAGAGCGCGCGCAACACGCGCCGGAGAGGAGCGCGGCGCCCTAAAACGGGCCGGGAAGCCGAGAGAACGCCGCCGAGCCACACGGGAGACCGCGCAGCACAAGGCCGAGAGACACAAAGGAGCCAGCTACGCGAAGCAACGACTCAACAGACGCCGAGCAAAACGCCAGCACAATCGGCTCGACCGCGCTCTAGCCCACACTTCTCCTCTCCACACTCTTCTCCTCTCCACACTCTCCTCCTCTCCACACTCTCCTCCTCTCTACTCTCTTCTCCTCTCTACACTCCTCCTCTCCACACTCTCCTCCTCTCCACACTCTCCTCCTCTCTACACTTTTCCTCTCCACACTCTTCTCCTCTCCACACTCTCCTCCTCTCTACTCTCCTCCTCTCTACACTCTTCTCCTCTCCACACTCTTCTGGATTTTTGGATTTTGGTTTGGATTTTGTTTTCACTTAATAATAAAAACCTTCATGTAAAAACTGCATGTTGTGTTTACTTGTTTATCTTTGGCTAATATTTAAATGTGTTTGATGATCTGAAACATCAAAGTGTGAGAAAAAATCAGGGAGGGGGCCAACACTTTTTCACACCACTGTAGATAGATAGATAGATAGACAGACAGACAGACAGACAGACAGACAGACAGACAGACAGATAGATAGATAGATAGATAGATAGATAGACAGACAGACAGACAGACAGACAGATAGATAGATAGATAGATAGATAGATAGACAGACAGACAGACAGATAGATAGATAGATAGATAGATAGATAGATAGATAGATAGATAGATAGACAGACAGACAGATAGTCAAGACAAGAGTCAAGACAAGAAGCTTTTATTCATTCAATTCAAGTTTATTTGTATAGCACTTTTTACAATAGACATCGTCTCAAAGCAGCTTTACAGAACATAAACACAGAGCAGAAGGTAAACATAATTAATGATAAAGGAAATAACGAATAATAAAAGAAATAAGAATTAACAGAATAAAAATACTAGATTATTATTAGATATAAATAGTTCACAATGTATTTATTCCCCTATGAGCAAGTCTGAGGTGACTCAGGCAGCAGTGACAAGGAAAAACTGCCTTAAATTGGTAAAGGAAGAAACCTTGAGAGGAACCGGACTCAAGGGGGAACCCATCCTCATCTGGGTGACACTGGGGTGTGATTGTAATATACAGTCAAACAAATGGTGTATTGGTGTAAGGATTAAGGACTTCTGATCTTCTGAGTACCACAGAGTCTAACTGGAGATGTCTCAGGATTCTTAGAGTCGGCCTCGGCTCAGTGGATGTCCAAAGGCTTCGTCCCACAGAGGACGATGGGAGCTGGTACAGTGTCTGGATGCCTCGGGATGGGTACAAAGAGAGAAGCAGTGGAAAGGGATTAACATATCTGCTGTTCATGAAAATGTGCTGGTCTGATGTACTGGTGCATGATATTATGGGATGTATTATGTGTACGCCTGACTAAAGAGATGAGTTTTTAATCTACATTTAAACTGGGAAAGTGTGTCTGAGCCCCGAACACTATCAGGAAGACTATTCCAAAGTTTGGGAGCTAAATAAGAAAACGCTCTACCACCTTTAGTAGACTTAGATATTCTGGGAACTAGCAGAAGTCCTGAGTTTTGTGATCTCAGAGAGCGTGAAGGATTGTAACGTGTTAGAAGACTAGTTAGATACATGGGAGCTAAACCATTAAGAGCCTTGTACGTAAGTAGCAGCAGTTTGTAATCAGTTCTAAACTTAACAGGTAGCCAGTGTAGAGATGATAACATTGGGGTTAAAGGTCATACTTTCTTGTCCTAGTGAGAACTCTGGCAGCTGCATTTTGGACTAACTGTAACCTATTTATTAAAGATGCAGGACAACCACCTAGTAATGCATTACAATAGTCCAGTCTAGAGGTCATGAAGGCATCAACTAGCTTCTCGGCATCAGATACAGACAGGATGTTTCTCAGCTTGGCAATGTTTCTAAGGTGGAAGAAGGCTGTTTTGGTAGTATGGGCGATATGATTTTTAAAAGACAAGTTACTGTCTAATAAACACCAGGTCTTTCACTGTCGAGCTACTAGTAACAGTACATCCCTCTAAATGGGAGTTAAGTTGTGAGAGTTTCTGTGCACTGGTTTTTGGACCTATGAGTAGTATTTCTGTCTTATCGGAGTTTAACAATAGAAAGTTGCAGCTCATCCAGTCTTTTATCTCTCTAAGGCACTGAGTTAATTTGGACACTGTGGCTATTTCATCTGGTTTTGATGAGATATATAACTGTGTGTCATCAGAATAACAATGGAAACTAATCCCATGTCTTCTAATAATGTTCCCTAATGGAAGCATGTATATAGAGAAAAGCAGAGGTCCTAGAACTGATCCTTGAGGGACCCCATAATTAACTGGTAGTAAACTGGAGGATTCACCATTTAATTCTACAAAATGGTGTCGGTCAGACAGGTAGGATCTAAACCAGCTTAAAGCCTGACCATGAATACCTGTGTAATATTGTAAGCGATCTAGAAGGATGTTGTGATCTATAGTGTCGAATGCAGCACTAAGGTCAAGTAGAACTAATAGTGACATACAGTCTTGGTCCGAAGCTAAGAACAAGTCGTTTGTGACTTTAACAAGTGCAGTTTCTGTGCTATGATGGGGCCTGAAACCTGACTGAAACTCTTCAAGGATGTTGTTCTCCTGTTGTTTCTAGTATTTTAGACATAAACAGAAGGTGTGAGATAGGTCTGTAATTTGATAGTTCATTAGGGTCTAAGTTAGGTTTTTTGATGAGTGGCCTAATAACTGCCAACTTAAAAGACTTTGGGACGTAACCTAAAGATAACGAGGAGTTAATGATATTAAGAAGAGTATCTCAGTGTGTCTAGGAGTGTCTCAGAGTGTCTCAGTGTGTCTCACTGTATCTCAGTGTGTCTCACTGTATCTCAAAGTGTCTCACTGTATCTCAGTGTCTCACTGTTTCTCAGAGTGTCTCACTGTATCTCAGTGTGTCTCAGTGTGTCTCAGAATGTTTCAGAGGGTCTCACTGTATCTCAGTGTGTCTCAGTGTGTCTCAGAATGTCTCAGAGGGTCTCACTGTGACACTTTGTGATTAAAGTAATTTTTTCTCTCATTGTGATTCAGAATGTTTTAATGTGTCTCAGCATACATCACATGGAGTGTCTAAGAGTGTCTTGGTGTGTCTGAGTGTCCCTGTGTCTCAGTGTGTCCCTGTGTCTCAGAGTGTCCCTGTGTCTCAGAGTGTCTCAGTTCCATTTGAATTTGTTTTAAAAGAGCTAAAATTCACTTCCTACAATTCAAACAGTAGCAACATCCCCATTTATAGCCTCTGACTTCCAACATCCTGCTGAGAGAATAGACGTCCCTCAGAACACACACACACACACACACACACACACACACACACACACACACACACACACACACACACACACACACACACACACACACACAGAGTGAGAGAGTTTGGTGTGGATTCCTCAACACACAGGAGAGAGTTTCAATAACTGTGTGCTTTCAGCTTCAGATCTGTGAGACCAGACATAATGATGTATAGATAGATAGATAGATAGATAGATAGATAGATAGATAGATAGATAGATAGATAGATAGATGGTCAGTATTATAATATCAGTGACATCATACAGCCTTAATGTGGTTATTAATGTAACATTTATATAAAATTTAAAACATTATATAAGAGATAATGTAGTATTAAAGAATGTGAAAATGTATTATTATTATTATTATTATTATTATTATTATTATTATTATTATTATTATTATTATTATTATTATTATTATCAGTAGGTTGCGGTGCTCTAGACTCCTGACTCCTGAATCGTCCACCGTCAGCTCTCGCTCTCTATGATTTCTGCAGGTTCAGACACAGGAAGTGAGCTGTAGATGAACAGGAAGTAGACTGTGACGTTGTGGAAATAGTTTACAGGTCTGGAGCGGTATGATTAGCCATGCGCTGATGAGATTAGCCGAGCTTCACGTTCTCTCAGCGAGACAAAAAAGGACAAAAGTAAATGAGCGAAGCGGCAGTTGATGACGAGGAGATGAAGAATAAACAATGTGTTAGTGAGAAAAATGACTAAAACACACAAGGGGCGCTGACATCATGCTGCAGACCTCCAAATAATCTGTTTTATTACACAATTACACACACACACACACACACACACACACACACACACACACACACACACACACACACACACACACACACATACACAAACTCCACCAGGTTCTAATGGGTTCTGGGCTCTCAGTACACAACTGACTGTATAAAATGTATGGATGTGTTCCTACTGCATGTTTATGATGATTCTCATTATTACCATCAGGGTGCTGTGACTTTGTGGAAGCTGCGAAACAAGAACTGGATTTTCTCATGACCTCTAAAAACTGTAGACTTTTACAGAACAGGAAACAGAAATCAAAAGTTTTCAATTAAATAAGCTGAGTAGACACACACCCCTACCGCTTATCCGAACTTCTCGGGTCACGGGGAGCCTGTGCCTATCTCAGGCGTCATCGGGCATTGAGGCAGGATACACCCTGGACGGAGTGCCAACCCATCACAGGGCACACACACTCTCATTCACACACACACACACACACACTCTCATTCACACACACACACACACTCCGGACAATTTTCCAGAGATGCCAATCAACCTACCATGCATGTCTTTGGACCGGGGGAGGAAACCGGAGTACCCGGAGGAAACCCCTGAGGCACGGGGAGAACATGCAAACTCCACACACACGAGGCGGAGGTGGGAATCGAACCCCCGACCCTGGAGGTGTGAAGAGAACGTGCTAACCACTAAGCCACCGTGCCCCCAGAATGTTAACAATGTGTATAAATACAATCATTTCAATTCAATTCAGTTTATTTGTATAACACTTTTAACAATTTCCCATTGTCTCAAAGCAGCTTTACAGAAGTGTGGAAACAGAAGAGAGAGAAAAAGTAAATAAATATATAAAAAGATGAAGAACAAAAAATAAGAATAAAAATCAGTGCTGGGAAATGATTACATATTTTAATCGCGATGAATCGCAGCATGCGCAAAATTCAATAATGAAATCAAAAGTTGTGTATTGTGTAATTTTATTCTTTCAAAGTTTTACTGTATGAACAAAAGTGCAATAAAATTTGGTTTGTCAAAACTTTACACAAATAAAGTGCTTTTTTTTTACAGCAGTTAAATGTTAGTAGCGTTAACACCTTGTAAATCGTAACTTAAACATTAATGTAATCAAATCGAATATAACATTAACGTATAAATAAAACATTAAAACATTAACGTTTTGTTCATTTTGTAAAAAATAAAATAAAATAAATAAAATTATGTCCAGAACCTCGATCATAACATTATAACTGGATCCTTCTGAGCAACAACAACATCTCCTTTAAGAGACTGAGAATCTCAGTACAAAAAAAACAATAGAAAAGATATTTTCTGTTTCGTGCTGTAGCTCTAAGGGGCTTTTTACACCTGGTCACTTCCTGCGTTTTCTGTGATCCGATATCTACCCCATGGTAAAAAGACCAGGTCTAAATGCCCTCCGAAACATTTTGGAGACGGATATAAACCCGATGGTACAAACCCCTTCAGGAGTCCCACCTGGGACTTTCAGATGAAACTGGACAGGTGTAAATGCATGTGGTTGTTGAAGCCACATACGTCAGCGCTATACTCCTCCCAAACGGAACTACGTCACTCGCAGGTGACTCACGATTCGTGCATCGCGCCAGAAACAAACATGCTTTCCCACCCGCGCTGGCGCCGATCTTTCACCCAGGCGTCTCGTTGGGGCTTAAAATGCACTGCTGCTGCCAGTGAAAATGCAGCAAACAGTAAATGCTGGTTTTTGTAGCAACCGCATACACCAAAGTGTGTTCCATTTCAATTACCCCAGAAATGAGGTCAAATATATTAGCATTGTGGGCGGGAGTAGAAAGATCATATTGATATCCGATTCGCCGAGACGCGTGTGGCCTGATGTAAATGGGACAATTTTAACAAATCAGACAGATATCGGATCAGAGACAACACATGAAGTGACCGGGTGTAAAAAGGCTCTTAGTGTTCACAACAAATGCTTTCATTGGTTGAGACGCGTGATGACGCTGATCCCAAGCAGGCAGTAGCCTACTGATAAACATCCCACCCCTCCTGTGACCCATGGTGTGTGTTGTATTCGCTTGTATTATTACAGTCTATCTATGTGTATCCAAACGCAGTGAGCAACGGACTTTCAAAATAAAAAGTACGTTAACACGCGATAAACTAATTGTCGGCGTTAATTAATTAACGCATCAATGCTATAAAAATGCGTTAACTTGCCTAGCCCTAATAAAAATACATGAGTTCATATATACAGTACAATTAAACTTTAAAATTAATTTAAAATACTATATATCTGTCCCTGATGAGCAAGTCGGAGGTGACGGCGACAAGGAAAAACTCCCTGAGATGATATAAGGAAGAAACCTTGAGAGGAACCAGACTCAGAAGTGAACCCTGTACGTCCCTGTCCAGCCCGCGTGAGGCCAATCAGAAATTATTGGGATGCACCGAAAATTCGGCTACTGAAAATTTTCGGCCAAAATACCTAAATCACCGAAACAACACGGCGGAAACACAAGTGTAATGACGCAATTAAAAAGCGCAGCCAGCAGGCGGTTATCTGGATAAGATCCAACATGTCTGCGGTTTTCGACTTGTTTCAGTATTTCAGAGAAAGTCCCACAGATAGCGATTTGCAAAACATGCAATACTGAAATTTCATGAGGGTGTGGGGGTGTAGGGGTGGGGGTTGGGGTGTGTATCTATAAAGAGTTTCTCCACGTCAGGTTTAATTTATCACCTAAAATCCAAACATCCCGATTGGCATTCTAAATATGAGAAGAATGCGGAGCGGAAAAGAAAAGTCAGTCCGAGCCACTCAGTCTGTAGAGGACGTTTTTGAAAAGACAAGAACGTTTTCCAGTGATAGTGCCAAGGCAAAAGGCTTAAGACAACAAATGATGTCTCAGCTGTCCTTCACAAAGCCACCTCAGACATTCAGCCAGATTTCAGTGCCCTTGTTCAAGCCCAGAACAGACTGCGTTATTCTCACTGAAGAGGTCAAATGAGGTGGGAAACATTACGAGTTATTGTTTGTTGTATTGCTGCATTTCTATAAACTTGTTAAGTTGTTTGTTGTTTTTCATTGTTTGTGGAGATGAACAAGTTAAAAATAAATCGCACTGATTAAATGATTGTATTATTATTATTATTATTATTATTATTATTATTATTATTATTATTATTTATTAAAGATGCAAGACAATAGTGATGGATGGTTCCTGAACGGACTGATTTGTTCTAAACAGTTGGCGTCTTGAGTCAGCGCTGATCCACAAGTTACTAAAGTTACACACTTTCGGTCATGTCTGACAGTCGGTCCGACTCTAAATAAACTAATATCCCGGAGTTATATGTAACTCCTGTACACTGAACTGAGATGTTGTGCTGAGAGAACTGTGAGCGTGAGCTGTTGATACTGTGCATGCTTGAATACACTGAACCGATACAGCGAATCATCAGTACACTGAACCGATACAGCGAATCATCAGTACACTGAACCGATACAGCGAATCATCAGTACACTGAACCGATACAGCGAATCATCAGTACACTGAACCGATACAGCGAATCATCAGTACACTGAACCGATACAGCGAATCATCAGTACACTGAACTGAGAACTGTTTTTTTCGGACGCGTCCGACAGACTGAGAACCGATGAGCTGCTGTTACTGCGCATGCGTAAATGACTGAACTGATACAGCAACAAATGGAAATGGTTCTGATTTAATGTCTTATTAACGTATGAGTGTTTAACTCAGTTACATTAGTTATTTAAACAACTGATGGAGCGAAAGAAACATTTTAAAATTATGCTTTTTTTTGTAAGTTGATGAAGATTAGTTTATTAACTTTATATCTTTAAGTACTTATAACTTAAATGTAAGAAACGAATTCAACTAAATTTATGATTACAAAGAACTTTTCAAATGTGTTAAATTGATTGTATTAATATCTGCTGGCAGCGGCGGGATGAAGGAATTTATGTCATGACGTCATTGTGAATTACGCCATTACGTCAGGACGTAAAAGAACCGGTGACCTGGATTATTGAACCGGTTCATTAAAACGAACTGTCCGAACTTCCCATCACTACAGGACAACCACCTAGTAATGCATTACAATAGTCCAGTCTAGAAGTCATGAAGGCATGAACTAGCTTCTCAGCATCAGATACAGACAGGATGTTTCTCAGCTTGGTGATATTTCTAAGATGAAGAAGGCTGTGTTTGTAATATGGTGATATGAGTTTAAAGACAAGTTACTGTCTAATATACACCAGGTCTTTCACTGTCGAGCTACTAGTGAGTTAAAGTGTGAGAGATTCTGTGTACTGGTTTATGGAGCGATAAGTAATATTTCTGTCTTATCAATAACAGAAAATTACAGTTAATCCAATCTTTATCTCTTTAACGCACTGAGGTAATTTGGACAATTTAGCTATTTCATCTGGTTTTGATGAGATATATAACTGTGTGTCATCAGCATAACAGTGGAAACTAATCCCATACATCCTAATGATGTTCCCTAAGGGAAGGATGTGTATCGAGAAAAGCAGAGGTCCTAGAACTGATCCTTAAAAATAAAATCTTTTCTTATTACCTCTTCGGCTGAATAAACAAACAAACAAACAAACAAACAAACAAACAAACAAACAAATAAATGTAATTTGTGACAGAATTTCAGATATTATTTGGTGTTACATCATTGAACATAAACCACAGGCTTCCTGTGGTGTTTTTGTAAATACTCCAGGTTACGGTTATAAAGGAAACATAACAAAGATATCATATGCACAGGATATGACACACACACACAAACACACACACACACACACACACACACACACACACACACACACACGCACACACACACACACACACACACACACACACACACACACACACACACACACACAATTGTCATAGACAAATGAATTGTCATAGATAAAACAAAAAAAACACAAAGAAGCAGATTACTCAGTGGTACCTTCAGTGGTGACATCTGGTGGATAAATGAGTCACTGCTTTGTCTCTTTTCTTTTTTTCTGATAAACCTAAAAAAAGAAATTTAGTATGATTCAGAGATGAAACATGGACAAGTGAGTAGTGGACAGGAGTGGATTAGAACGCAGCCCAGTTCTCCTCATCTTCTGTACTTTTACCATGCTCACTTACTGCCCTGCTAGTACAGTGCCACGCTAGGCTTCTCTTATTGTAGTCCGTTACAATGGTAGATTATGTCTGCTCTACTAACTGCTCATTCAGTCCATGCTACATTATTGACATGTTGTCTTAACATCCTTACTACAGTATTGCTAGTTTCCTACTAGCATCATCCTATTAAAACCTTGCTAATCTGCTGTTATTTTGTTCCACTTCCATGATAGTTCCCCGTCATGCTATCTTACATACGGAATATGCTAGAAGATTGCTATACTAGCTAAAGTCTATTTAGTAACTATTATGCTAGTTTATAATACTCTTATAGCCCACTGCTATGCTAGTATATGTCAATGCTAGTCTACTGCCATTTCCAGGCTAGTTTACTTATTATTATGAAATAGTATTGTAGATGAATAATACAGCAAAACAAATACAATAAACACACAATAAAACCACACACACACACACACACACACACACACACACACACACACACACACACACACACAGAGTAAAGAACAATGTTCAGGGACAATAAAATAATAGAGCGCTATTTCAATAGTGACATGTTAATTGAGCACAGATAACTCGTCGCCATAGAGACTAGAGCAAGATGGTTTATGAGCCAGAGGATCTCTGATCTACTGCACTGGAACTTAAAATGTGATGAATTCCAAATGAAACTAAAGTTGCTAAAATATGACTATGAAATAGGCAGCTCTTAGATCGGATCGGTGCACGACACAGTAAGGAGTTCTGTCTCTCTGTCCTCTTTAATTCCATCTGTGTTTAGATCAATTTCTCTCAGAGTGAATAAAGAAGTAGCCGGAGGAGAAAGGAAAGAACTGGTGGAGCTCATACGACCATAAACCTGCATGCTGACTCTTATTCGTCTTATTATTGGATAAACACTCTACTCTTAAATCATGAGATATTTGTCCTCATGACATCACCCTGGTTCGGTTCAGCAGCACCACCTAGAGGACATTTAGTTTGACTTTAAAAGAATTTAATTTGTATATAAACTTTTAAACTCTTGCATTTGCAAGTTTTTTAATGTGCCTTACATAAAATCCCCAGGAGTGCAGAGGAACCATCTAACAACCTTCAGTGAGCCAAGCACCAGAGCAGCTCTTCAGATGGAAGGAAAGTAATGAGTGCAATTTAACATGGCTTCATTAAACCTATTCTGAATTCTACACAGTACATAATAACACAGAGGTGTTCTTCATGAAGAACCACAAACATACAGCTAATTACTTCTAATGTCACTCAATTATCAGTAATACATAACTAGAGAGTCTCATATTAATAAAGAAGAATCTGTCTTTTTAATTGCAGTTTGTTCTCTCGATCAGCTTCAGTCCACAGAGGGAACATTGGTAAAGTCCAGTGAAAGCGTGAAAAAGACCAGAAATGCTCGGATGATGCAAAGCCCTGAAACACAATCACATCTCTGTGTGAGGGAGCGATCGAGGAGACGACGTAAGAAAACAAAAAAAAAAAATTATCCTTTCAGTTTGACCTCAAGCAGAATTCTCTCAGGACTCAGCGGCCATTTTGATCCTCAGATGATCGGCAGATGTGAAGCTTTGCTGCAAAGACAGAAAAACACTTCATTCATAACTAAAGTACATGATATCTTAGCTTTATTCTGAGAAGGCTGTGGTTTTTCTGCTGATCTTGTTTGGGTCCTGACACTGAGGTGATGATGATGATGATGATGATGATGATGATGATGATGATGATGAGGTTAGGAATTGGGCTCAAACCACAGCACAATGTTAAGTATGTGATCTGATGAGTCAATGGCTGCGGCATCAAAACCAGACGTGGTGAATATGGAACAATCTGAGATGGAAACATTGGTATAAAAAGTGCTGATAAGGTCGTGATGAGGTTAGTTAGATTTCTAAATGACTTCATTCTAGCCGATCTGGAGCCATGTCTAATGGAAAAGCTGCTGATCCTGCTGCCTACCTTGGCATCATTGAGAGTTAGCCCAGTTAGCCTGTCATGCTATTAAAGCAGAGAACCAGCCTGTGCTCAAAAGAGCATCAAAACTGACCACTTCTTGCAGGCACTGACAACGGAGGAGCGGAAGGCCATGGGATTATGAGGACGCAAGAATCCCCAGGAAATGCTGGATACCCTGGAGTAGGCCTTGGCCATTCTTAAGATTGGCAGAGGTGAGCAGAGCATGACAAATGAGAAGCCAGCCCTTCTGCCACTCAGCACTTCACAGGAAACCGATAAGAGGATGCTCCATCCCTGGACCTGCCATCTACAATGAGCTCATGCCCACCAAGTCAGACCCCTCAGTCAGCCCCTCACAATCTAAACCCTGACTGGTGCAGTGTACCTTCCCCACAGCCAGCCCAGCTAATACCCCCACCACTATAGTGTGAGTTAATGGACACCAGAGGCTCTGGGTCATGTGCACGAGGTAACAGGGACCCTCATGGTGTCATGTGTTCATTGCGACATCCACCAAGTTCCTGCCTCACATGCTCAGATCCAGAGTCGGGAGTGACAGTGACCCGTGCTGGAGTGGCTTAACCCTGAGCTTTTAGTTCTCCTTCTGTTAGGCAGAGACTGGCTGGGATTTACAGCCACAGCACCCAAGCACCCCTGATCCCTTTGTCCGCCACCAGAGAGCCAAGGCTACCCAGCATGTGCCGAGGGTTTGCATGACAGGACCTTGGCCAGACATGGACTCCACCAATGAAGGTGAGACACATCCTTCTAATAATTCTTATTCTGTTGGGTTTCACTGCCAGCAGGGCCTGTATACACCAGGTAAGCGAGCAGACACTCAATTATATCTTGTCATCTATTGAAAAAATGGGTGGAATCTGCCCCGGTTGTGTCTCTTCTTGCTTCCTGTGCCCCAGAGCCCCAAGAGTGTACCTCGGTGAGACTTGGGGCTGATTGTACTCCAGTCACAACACCAAGAATATAATGGAGTTGGTGGACCAGTCCTTCACTTCCAGGCCCATGCACATGGTCCACCACAAGATCAAGACCCCTCCGAAATTGTGATCAAACGTCGGCCATACTGGGTTCTGGAAGCCCACCAAAAGGCTATCAAGGAGGCTATTGAGAAAATGCTAATTGACAGGATCATCGAGGAGTCCGCCAGTCCCTGGTTTAGCCCCACTGTCATTGTCCTGAAGCAGGATGGCACTCAGACTGGGCAACAACTTTCAAAATTTCAACCAAGTCTCTGGGTTCAACTGTTATCCCCTCCCTGGATCGACGACCTGGTGGAGAGACCGGGTAAAGCCCAGATCATTATACCATTGATCTGACCAAAGATTACTGGCAGGTAGCTCACCCCATCTCACCCCATCTTCAGCACCTTGTTACTTCCCCTGTGGGTCCTGCCTTACCCAAGCGCCGAGACCTCCCAAGGCCACCGTGTTACCGTCTCTACAGCTGCTCATTTCCTCTGCACAGCTAAGATATTTGATTTCATATCTAATCCTATGTTCAACACATTCGTGCACACCCAGATTCCACACCGTTTATTACGATAGATTTTACATTAAACTATTAGACTAATAACAAACGGTTACAATGAGGTTTACATTTTGACATTTGTAATTATGACATTTGTAATTAATAAAAAAATTCTGAGGAAAATTTCTTTGCACATTGATGCTATATTTATGGTTAAAAAAACACACACACTCAAGCTAGCATACTAAGCTAACAGACAGTAATCGCTAATACTAATGTCATCGTCTATAAAAGTAAGTCCAATCTATCTTACTATCTTACTCTATGAGAGGAATTATCTGTGAACATTTCATATTGTCACGGTGAGACAAAGGTGAGTGAGGATCCAAATGCAGTTTAAAGTTTAATACTCCAAAACACAAGAAACAGACAGACAGACAGGCAACACGAGGCAGAACACGAGGCAGAACACAGCGCTAACAGGAAACGTGAACATAGATCTTCATATCTTACAGATATGAAGAGCACTTTACAGTTACACTAGCTCACTTCCACGCTAGTCCATTGTTATGCTAGCTTTAAATGAACAGTCATCATCAGTAGGATGGTAGGTCAGGAGGATGAGGAGGATGAGGAGGATGAGGAGGATGATCTCTC
>NC_062518.1:367500-382500 GCF_022655615.1 Tachysurus fulvidraco
GTTCTGGAGGTCAGTGTTCTGGAGGTCAGTGTTCTGGAGGTCAGTGTTCTGGAGGTCAGTGACCTGGAGGTCAGTATTCTGGAGGTCAGTGTTCTGGAGGTCAGTATTCTGGAGGTCAGTGTTCTGGAGGTCATACAGTAGATCTGGAGGTCAGTATTCTGGAGGTCAGTGTTCTGGAGGTCAGTGTTCTGGAGGTCAGTGTTCTGCCAGCTGTGGGGTTTGTAGTATTGATTGCTGGAGTTTTTGTTCTTAAGTCCCAAAACAAATATTTTGTCACTTAATCCAGGAAACAATTCAGAGTGAGATGCAGCGGTTCTCCCAGATGTTTACCTTCATGACACAGAGTTCCATCACACTGAAAATGAGAAAGTGGAGTTTTTGTGTTGACCTTGAAGAGTAAACAAAGGCAAAGAGGTAACTGAACTCATCCACAGCCGAGAGCGACAGCTGGAAGCAGGGAGACGTTTACAGAGGTGTTAAAGATACGATGCTTTGTGTTTTTACATTTATTGAGTCTGGCACATTCTTTCATCCAGAACTGAACCCGAACAAAACAAAAGCCAGCAGCAGTTTAGCACCTTAAAGGAAGCATCTGGTATATTCTCTTTACTGTGGTTTAGTATGTGATAACGTTTAGCTATCAGCTCTCTCCACAGTCCACTTAATTATCAAAAAGGGTACAGTACCATAATTAATAGCATTTAGCGGCACTGAAAACACTGCCCCCTTCTGGTCCAGGTCGGTAAAACGGTCAACAGATTGCTGATAGCTACAGTATCACTGGCCACTGATATTTTTACTTATTTATTTATTTGTTACATATGTTACCCTTCTGGGGTAAAACTACAAATAAATAAATAAGTGAATAAATAAAATAAATAAACATTTAAACACTAACTATCTAAATAGGTCAAGAATTTTTTACTGATTAAAAGATAACTTTAGTTTTTGATGTGTAAGTAAAATTTGAGAATAGATTTAGACTCAAAAACACACTTTATGCTTTTAAACTCGAGGCCTTGAGCTGTTCCTGCATTTACTCTAAAGAATAGTGAAGCTTAACTTTAGCAGCTGAACGCAGTTAATAGAGAAACAGGAGACTCGGTAAACCGGTGCATTATAACTGCTGAAATAAAACCGTTTTGTGTTTTATTGCCCTCAGATGCTGTGATTTTATCAGGATCTTTTTCGAGCTCAGATTTCTGCACTAGTTAAAGAAATATTTAGTTTTGTGGTTACAGTTGAAACAGGAGGAGCCGTGAGGGATTACAGCTGTTTTCCTTTGAGCCTGTGCCGCTAATTGAAGACTTTTGTGGCAACAGGCATGAAGAGGACACGATAAACACGTGGCTGACCTCCGGACATCTAACACCACATTCCGGCTCGGACTTCAGGGACAGAGGATTAATCATGTGACCGCTTTGTGGCCCGAAACCCAAATATGACCCCATAAATCACAACAGAGCTGATGACCTCTGACCTTTATCCTGGTGTGGCATCTGGCAAAGAAAACACAAAAATTAAAAGAGTGAAATGTGAATGGAGTGAAGATGAAGGATTTTTACCTCATCATAATTTTAAAAGGTATTAATAATAATTTTAAATGTAATTACATTCCTCTTTACTCACTGTACTGCTTTCTCTGTGGTCCTTTACTTCTGTATTATAGAATCAGTTTTAAATCCACTGTATAGTCACATGGAATTTGGCTCCGATCACTTTTCCCTCTGGTGTTTATTCAGTCAGACGGAGGAAAGAAGCGAAAACACCAGGTTCGATGAATGAAGTCTCATCGTTTCTTCCACGTTTGTTTGTTCGTCTGAGTTTCTCTTTAGAACAACGGTGTCAGACGTATAACTCCGCCTTCGTACTTTAAACCACAACCTTAAATATGTTGAAATAGTTACGACTGCTTCTAGCGCTGTGATGTCTGTGATGATGCTAAACTGGTGGCTATAAGCTTTATTATCCTCAACGCTGTCTTGTTATATTTTGGTCTTTTCTTTGTTGTTCTGTCAGTTGATCATTTAACAGATAAAAACTAATCAAATTTAAATGCAAAACATTTGATATACTTTCATTTTGTTTAATCGTTTAAACTGTGGGAACACGGTGTCTTAGCGGTTAGCACGTTCGCCTCACACCTACAGGGTCGGGGGTTCGATTCCCACCTCCACCTTGTGTGTGTGGAGTTTGCATGTTCTCCCCGTGCCTCGGGGGTTTCCTCCGGGTACTCCGGTTTCCTCCCCCGGTCCAAAGACATGCATGGTAGGTTGATTGGCATCTCTGGAAAATTGTCCATAGTGTGTGTGTGTGTGAATGAGAGTGTGTGTGTGCCCTGTGATGGGTTGGCACTCCGTCCAGGGTGTATCCTGCCTCGATGCCTGATGACGCCTGAGATAGGCACAGGCTCCCCGTGACCCGAGAAGTTCGGATAAGCGGTAGAAACTGTAAAGCTGAGGATGTGGCGTAGCAGAGTGGGCGTGGCCTAACTGAATACAAAATGAGAAGGTTGTGTCTAAAAGGAAGACTCTAATATGGTGCTTCAGTAAAATCCTTTTGAATCATTGGCTTTTGTGAATTGCTTCAGTTTGATTAGTTGAACGAGTCAATCGACTGCAATAAGCAGTGACTGAAACTTTTAATTTCAGTTTTACTCACACACACAGCTGTGGACTTGTTCTTTATTATAAAGCAGTGTTGTTTATAATGTGTCCTGTGTTAGTGAATCAGAATCACGGCACTCTTATTTACATCTTATTTATATCCGCGGTATTGTCTCGTTCCCCGCTGCCTTTTCATTTGTCACTGAGATGCTAAATATAGAGAAACACTACAATCTCCTCTCAGGCTTCTCTCGCATTCTTTAATTGGTTTCTGCCGCTGAGACGAGAAGTCGCAAAGCAATTAAAGGCTGGGGACGCTGCTCAGGTACGAGACGAGGCGCTGATGTTTTTTTCTCATTACAGGCAGAAAGACAAGCAGAAACGTGTCGTTTAAACTCTGATGACTTTAACGAGACGATGAACACAGCAGCAACACAAAGACAAGATCTCACACACAACCTCAAGCCCTCAGGGTTCAGTTTCTGTAGCTACACTTTACCTCCTAACAGCATTAATAACCACCTTATTAATGTTCATAACCTGTCTCTAATCTCTATTCATGCCCCATAAGGGCACGATGACCAATCAGAACACACTGTACCGCTCTCGTCCAATCAGAACTCAGCACATACAATCCAAACACACTTTCTAATTAGTTTTTTTAATCTGTTATTTTTCTCACAGTCCGAGTCGATCTTTCTGTAATCGAATCTAAATCCCGGACATGTTTAATGCATCATGAGATGCAGAGCGATTCTTTAAAATATGCAACTCACAAAATCCTCCAAAAAACAAGCAGGAAAACTTCCTCCAAGCAGGAAAAGTGAAGCGAGTAACAGAACATCTGTCTTATTTCATATCATCTGAACATCTGGATTTGAACTGCAGGAGATTGTGAGATTGTGGATGCTGAAGAGTGAGAGACGGTTTACAGAACAGAACTTCACATCGTTCCTCCAGCATCTGGGGTTTGATCTTCAGTCTAAATTCAAGCGGCGCAGTTGAAAAGTGGCTTATTACGACCTTCTAAATAAAAAATAAACATGAGTGATCTTCATAATGTGGTCTGATCTGATTCATCCAGCATCATGTAGCATTTCAGCTCTAAAGATCAACACTACAGCTTTATTAAACACCTCCTGATGATCTGAACATCAGCTCTGAGAATTAAACTGGATTTAAAGCGACGTGTCGATGAGAAACGATTGCTGATTAGAACTGTGGAGCAGAAAAGTCCATCACTTCTTCAAACACCAGCCAAACAACACCCGTCTGTCTCGTCTGTCTATCCTTTAATTCGATTTTAATTCAGTTTATTTGTGTAGCGCTTTTAACAATTCCAATTGTCTCAACGCAGCTTTACAGAAGTACAGAAACAGAAAAGAGAGAAAAAGAAATAAATATATATAATATTAATAATTAGAAAAATAAATAAATAAATAAACGAATAAACAAATATATACATTTAAAGTTTAAAATTAATTTAAAAATACTAATTTAAACATTTAAATACTATTTATCTATCCCTATCCCTAAGGAGATGCGATGAGATGATGGCAGCAAGGATAAAACCTCTGAGATGATATGAGGAACCTTGAGAGGAACCAGACTCAGAAGTGAACCTCATCCCCATCTGGGTGACACTGTACAGTAAATAGTGTAAATGTAAATAATGTCATTTCTACGACAGTTTATAACAGTGCAGCCGAGAGCTCCTGAGGAACTAATGGGTCATCATAACCTCTGAGTTCAGCTCAGACCTGATTGCTGATAAACACCAGAACATACAGCTGACTGACACAACATTGATACAGAAGAAGACATGACAGTCTCTGGGTGGCTTCATACACAACAACCCCATGAGACACTGATGACCATGTAGATCAATGCCCCAGCAGGGTGACCACCGGGTGACGAGACTCCAACCAGGGGCAGAACATCAGGGTTGATGAAGTCGAAGAGACAATCAGTCTAGGAACTCGGGAACTCTGCAGTGGCATATATAGCTCAACAGAGAGAGAGAGAGAGAGAGAGAGAGAGAGAGAGAGAGAGAGAGAGAGAGAGAGAGAGAGAGAGAAATTATTTGATAGACAATTTACTTTATGTGTAAAGTGCAGACAGGGACTCCATCAAGACGAGCTATGACATCATAACTAAAAGTCTAGAGCCAGAAGGTGACACAGACATGAGGACTTCCTGGGATGTAAAGCGTCTCACCGCTCCACAGTCTGTAGACCTGAGTGACTTGTGATGGTGGTAAGGAGACAACATCCAGACGTCCCAGTTCACCAAACACTCTGTAACCATGAACCCTCCAGATCTGCTCCTTTACCTGAGAAAAGCTATTCATAAACATCTAAACTAAATAAACATGTTTTTATCCTGGACTTAAACACTGACACTGTGTCTGAGTCCTGAACACTAATTTAAGTCTGTTCTATAACTGTGGGTCTCTGTGAGAAAAAGTTCTGCCCCCTGCTGGAGACTTTAGTACTTGAGGTACTACCAAATATCCTGCAGCTTTTGATCGATGTAGGTGTGATGGGTCATAAAAAAACAAAAGATCTCTCAGTACTGTGGTGTGAGACATTAAGTGTTTTATAGGGTAATAATAGTGTTTAATAATCAGTGTGAAACTTGACTGTAAGCCAATACAGTGAGGATAAGATAGAGGTGATGTGTTCATATCTCCTGGTTCTAGTTAGGACTCGAGCTGCTGTGTTCTGGACTAACTGGAGCTTGTTTCTGCTCCTACTGAACATCCAGACAGTAAAGTATTACAATAATCCAACTTAGAGGTAATAAACACATGACCTAGTGTTTCTGCATCATGTCATGACATCATATCTCTGATCTTAGTCATATTACTGAGATGAAAGAAGATCTTTTAGTCAGTGATCACTTAATAGTTTCTTTTGTTGTCACAATTAACACCATCATCCTTTCACAGAATGTTAATGTTATTAAAATTTCCAAAAAATATTCATCTTCTTCACGTTTTAGTCAAGGACGTCTCACAAAGTTGTGAATTTAATGGATGAAGTTTATTTTACTACAGCAGAAGATGACAAGCAGTAGCACTCTTGTGGTGTATGTGTGTGTGTGTGTGTGTGTGTGTGTGTGAGTTTGTGTGTGGGAGTTTGTGTGTGTGTATGTGTGTGTGTGTGTGGTGTGTGTGTGTGTGTGTGTGTGTGGTGTGTGTGTGTGTGTGTGTGCGTGTGTGTGTGTGTGTGGTGTGTGTGTGTGGGGTGTGTGTGTGTGTGTTTGTGTATGTGTGTGTGCGTGTGTGGTGTGTGTGTGTGTGTGTGTGTGTGTTTGTGTATGTGTGGTGTGTGTGTGTGTGTGTGGTGTGTGTGTGTGTGTGTGGGGTGTGTGTGTGTGTGTTTGTGTGTGGTGTTGTGTGTGTATGTGTGTGTGGTGTGTGTGTATGTGTGTGGGGTGTGTGTGTGTTGTGGTGGGTGTGTGTGTGTGTGTGTGTGGTTTTGTGTGTGTGTGTGGTTGTGTGTGTGTGTGTGTGTGTGGTTGTGTGTGTGTGTGGTGTGGTTGTGTGTTTGTTTGTGTGGTGTGTGTGTGTTTGGTTTGTGTGGTGTGTGTGGTGTGTGTTTGTTTGTGTGGTGTGTGTGGTGTGTGTGTGTTTGTGTGGTGTGTGTGTGTGTGTGTGTGTGTGTGTGTGGTGTGTGTGTGTGTGTGTGTGTTTGTGTATGTGTGTGTGCGTGTGCGTTTGTGTGTATGTATGTGTGTATGTGTGTGTGTGTGTGTGCGCGTGTGTGTGTGTGTGTGTGTGTGTGATGTAGGCACATAAAGAAATTCTGTCTCATTATTCCTTGGTTGTTGGAGGTTGGAGGTGTGTCTCATTAGGAGGAATTGTAGAGTCTGAGATCATCACAGTGTGAGTTGGGAGTTAGAGACACTTCTGGTCAAAACTCTGTGGAGGAAGAAGAACAGATCTCTTCTTCATCATCTCCAGTCTGGCTGCCATCAAATTCTCTGTAACGGGTCACAGTGAGTCCAGAGTTCAGCCTGTGATGGAGCTTTTCTGATCAGCTCACTGAGGTGATCACACCAAGGAAAGAATAAAGAAGCGCTAGCCTTGATGGAGTGATAGAGAGAGTGGAGTAATCTGCTGAAGCACCTGAGCCTCACTCTGGTCTTCTGTCTCCAGCACACACCTCACTGTGAGAGACAGGAGCTTCCACAGACTCTTATTCAGTCTCCACAAACAATGAAACTCCGGTTCTCACTAACCTTTATTTATTTACGTTTTCATTTACTTAGTCATTAAAAATTAAATTTAATTAAAAATGATTATAAATGTTTAATCGATTTAATCAATTTAAATTGTAAATATATAATTTACACAAATCTAATTATAAGAAAATACAATTATTCATTACAACAATAATTGTTGTGATTTACTAGAAAATACGCTAGAAAAGAAACGTAATAGAAGTAAATTATTTAACACAACTAAAATATATTTTTAATAGAAATGTATTAAATATTTACCACAAAGTGAACAGCAAAATGATTCTTTAAAAGTAAATAAAATTACTTACTTAAAAATATTTACAAGGAAATGATTTTATCTGAATAAATAAAAATATTTACTAGAAACAAGACTCACTAATGATCTTGCTGTAGAATTGAGTAGAAATGTGTGTTAGAGTTTTGTTTGGTGATGAAGATAAAAAGTGAACGACAATGAACACATTTCAACATAGAAAAAAAAACCCTTATTGATTGAATAAATTATAGAATTGTAGAATATTTTTGTTCCTTTTATAAACAACAAGTCTGAAAGTAGAAGCAGGACATTGACTGAAAGTCTGTGGCTGATTTTTATTGTTATTTATCATCAGCAGAATTCTTCATCCTACAGATTTCTGTTATTGGAGCTTTGGAGAATTTATTGGAGCTGATTAAAAAACTCTGCTAATGTTGTTGTGTTTCTTCTTAAAGCACAGAAGCTGGTATCAATAAGAGCACTAACGAGAACAGAATGTTGTCCCTCCGTCCTCCCCCTGGGGCAGATCTGTTCTGTCCCTCTTGTTTATCGAGCCGCAGGCCAGAGTTCATCGTCGACGGATGGATTTTTTCCCTCCATGAAAGAAAAAATCACAATAACTTTCCACCTCGAGTAACATTAATCTCCACAAACGAGCAGCAGGAAGTCTTCGATTATCAGCCGAGACGCTGAGGAGCAGCTCTACTGTTAACACACTCACCTCCAGTGTACAGGTTTATCACACACACACACACACACACACACACACACACACACACACACACACACACACACACACACAGAGCTGCCACTGGACTCCTTTTTACTGATTGCAGTGCAGCAAATAATAATAATAATCCAGTGATCCATAATAATAATAATGATCCAATGTGAGGTAAGAAAGGGGGCGTGGTTATTGTAAGGGGAGGGGTTTAGGCTTTGATCTAAATTTTAGTACTGGACAAAAACAAGGACGTTTTTACTTCATTATTCCTGTGAGTTATTTATGCTAAGCTAATGCACTTGTGTGACAGCTCCGCGTAGTAATGCTAGCTAGAGATTTAAAAAGCAAGACAACACAAGCTGGCAACGTTCTCTAAACATCTGCTCTTCTAAAAGCTGGTTCCCACAACGTTCCTGAATAAATAAACACTATGGTCAGGGACAGCGTTAACATTCCTACGGCTACAAAGACACATACCATGTAGGAACATTGTGGAACATCCAGACAACATTTTACTAACGTCCTGAGAGCTGAAGCAGTGAGGGAGAAAAAAGAGGGAGAAATGGAGACGGATGTGGAGGAGATAAGAGCAGGAATTTAGATAAATAGATGAAGTGATGTGTCTTTTCCGAGAGCACAAAGATACACACAAATCATCATCATCATCTTCACTCCAGTTCATTCCTCCTATTTTAGGAAAGTTATTAAAAATAATAACACAAACTCCCATATTTTCCTCCTCTCCTGGAACATTTTTCTTCCCTCTCAGGATCAATCTAAGCCAACATCAACAGCACCTCGACATTTCATCACATTCACTTAGCAGTGGGATAAGAGCAGAATTCTCACAGCATTTTTCCCACGAAAACCCAAATCATTTCCCAGTCGTTTATCCTCAATGCTGTGGGTTTTTTCAGGATAAAGAAAGAAGCTGTGAGTTAAAGCTGGTAAAAAAATCTGAAAACCTAAAACTGTATGCTAACACAGCACGCTAACACAGCACGCTAACACAGCACGCAAACACAGCACGCTAACACAGCACGCTAACACAGCACGCTAACACAGCACGCAAACACAGTACGCTAACACAGCACGCTAACACAGCACGCAAACACAGTACGCTAACACAGCACGCAAACACAGTACGCTAACACAGCACGCTAACACAGCACGCAAACACAGCACGCTAACACAGCACGCTAACACTGCACGCTAACACAGCACGCTAACACTGCACGCTAACACTGCACGCAAACACTGCACGCAAACACTGCACGCTAACACTGCACGCAAACACTGCACGCAAACACTGCACGCAAACACTGCACGCAAACACAGCAAGCTAACACAGCACGCTAACACAGCACGCTAACACAGCACGCTAACACTGCACATAAACACAGCAAGCTAACACAGCACGCAAACACAGCACGCTAACACAGCACGCTAACACTGCACATAAACACAGCACGCTAACACAGCACGCAAACACAGCACGCTAACACAGCACGCTAACACAGCACGCAAACACAGCACGCTAACACTGCACGCTAACACTGCACGCAAACACAGCAAGCTAACACAGCATGCTAACACAGCACGCTAACACAGCACACAAACACAGCAAGCTAACACTGCACGCTAACACTGCACGCAAACACAGCAAGCTAACACAGCACGCTAACACAGCACGCTAACACAGCACGCTAACACTGCACATAAACACAGCAAGCTAACACAGGACGCAAACACAGCACGCTAACACAGCACGCTAACACAGCACGCTAACACAGCACGCAAACACAGCACGCAAACACTGCACGCTAACACTGCACGCTAACACTGCACGCAAACACTGCACATAAACACAGCACGCTAACACAGCACGCAAACACAGCACGCTAACACAGCACGCTAACACAGCACGCAAACACAGCACGCAAACACTGCACGCTAACACGCAAACACAGCAAGCTAACACAGCATGCTAACACAGCACGCTAACACAGCACACAAACACAGCAAGCTAACACTGCACGCTAACACTGCACGCAAACACTGCACGCAAACACTGCACGCAAACACAGCACGCAAACACAGCACGCTAACACAGCACGCAAACACAGCACGCTAACACTGCACGCAAACACTGCACGCAAACACTGCACGCTAACACTGCACGCAAACACTGCACGCTAACACTGCACGCAAACACTGCACGCAAACACTGCACGCAAACACTGCACGCAAACACTGCACGCAAACACAGCAAGCTAACACAGCATGCTAACACTGCACGCAAACACTGCACGCAAACACTGCACGCAAACACTGCACGCAAACACAGCAAGCTAACACAGCATGCTAACACTGCACGCAAACACAGCACGCAAACACTGCACGCAAACACTGCACGCAAACACAGCACGCTAACACAGCAAGCTAACACAGCACCCAAACACAGCACGCTAACACAGCACGCAAACACAGCACGCAAACACAGCAAGCTAACACAGCATGCTAACACTGCACGCAAACACAGCATGCTAACACAGCACGCAAACACAGCACACAAACACAGCAAGCTAACACAGCACGCTAACACAGCACGCTAACACTGCACACTAACACTGCACACTAACACTGTACACTAACACTGCACACTAACACTGTACACTAACACTGCACACTAACATTGCACATTAACATTGCACATTAACACTGCACATTAACACTGTACACTAACACTGTACACTAACACTGTACATTAACACTGCACGCTAACACAGCACATTAACACTGTACACTAACACTGTACACTAACACTGTACATTAACACTGCACGCTAACACTGCACACTAACACTGTACACTAACACTGTACACTAACACTAACACTGTACATTAACACTGTACATTAACACTGTACACTAACACAGCACACTAACACTAACACTGTACAATAACACTGTACATTAACACTGTACATTAACACTGTACACTAACACTAACACTGCACATTAACACTGTACATTAACACTGTACACTAACACTAACACTGCACATTAACACTGTACACTAACACTAACACTGCACATTAACACTGTACATTAACACTGCACACTGACACTAACACTGTACATTAACACTGTACACTAACACTGTACAATAACACTGTACATTAACACTGTACATTTACACTGCACACTGACACTAACACTGTACATTAACACTGTACACTAACACTGCACACTAACACTGAACATTTACACTGTACACTGACACTAACTCTGTACATTAACACTGTACACTAACACTAACACTAACACTGTACATTAACACTAACACTGTACATTAACACTTCAGTGTTGTGTTTCATTTAAATCTGTTTAAAATATAAAACTTCGACTTCACAGGAACTTTTTAACCTATTTATAAAACTGTGTGTGTTTGTGTGATTAGCGAGTAACTGCATTAATGTGTATCATCGATTCGCCTCTTACTTCATCTTCTTATCAGTACACACACACACACACACACACACACACACACACACACACACACACACACACACACACACACACACACACACTCTCTCTCTCTCTCTCTCTCTCTCTCTCTCTCTCCCAGTCCATTTGACTCTTTGAGCTAATCTATCACTTGTTGAGTATTTAGTGGTGAAGGTCACATCTGGTGTGTGTGTGTGTGTGTGTGTGTGTGTGTGTGTGTGTGTGTGTGTGTGTGTGTGTGTGTGTGTGACTATGTTCCTGTACTGTTAAACTCTACATCCAGTCACTACACACTCAAGCACTACTGTACTGTAGGTTGAGGTTTAATCGTCCTGTTACACATAAATATATAAATACTTTTATTATATCAATTAAAAGAGGATTAAATCAGAAGAATTTATATCCAGATGAGGATGAGGTTCCCCTTTGAGTCTGGTTCCTCTCAAGGTTTCTTCCTTTACCAGATGGGATAAATACAAACAGAGGTAGTGTGTTGCGGTGATGTGCATGAAGTGAAGTGTGCACTATAGTAGTGACTCTGGTACTGGTTGTTGTGCAGATTTGAGAAAGGGGTCCAGGCTCTAGGTGTTCACCAGGTTGAGAGCCCGAGTGGCCTGTAGGAAGAAGCTTTCTCTCTGTGTTCACCTTCAAGGTGCAAAGGCGCTTCCCTGAACCCAACAGAGAAAAGGCTGAGATCTTTCTCTATCCTCCTGGTCTTGGTCCAGCACGGCTTGCTGTATGTAGACTCCAGGTGATGGAGCTCAGTGTGGTACGCTCAGCTGATAGCACCACCTGCTGGAGACATCGTCTGTCCTGTCTGGTGCTGTTCACAAACCAGGCTGTGATGTTTGCCATCAGGATTCTCTCAATGGTGAAAGTGTAAAAAGTCTTTAGCACCTGAGAGGGCAGTTTAAAGTCACTCAAGTCACAAAAGTCATTTCTTCTTATTACCTGTAATGTTTAAACTAGTGTTTAATGTAAAAATAGAACGATTAAAGTTTTGCTGAATGATAATTTTGCACTTATTTAATATTTAATAATGTTTAATATTTGTAGTTGTAGAGAGTTATCAGGTAATATTACTAAATAATCATAAACACTGAACATATAAAAAGATTTTGTAATAATTCCACAGGTTCATAAAGTAAAAGATTAAACACTGAATGTGGTTTTTATTTTTCAATCAGTGTTCAGTGTTCTGGTGTCCTGGTGTTCAGTGTCTTTCTGTTCAGTGTTCTGGTGTCCTGGTGTTCAGTGTTCTGGTGTCCTGGTGTTCAGTGTTCTGGTGTTCAGTGTTCTGGTGTCCTGGTGTTCAGTGTTCTGGTGTCCTGGTGTTCATTGTTCTGGTGTTCAAGGTTCTGGTGTTCAGTGTTTTGGTGTTCAGTGTCCTGGTGTTCAATATCCTGGTGTTCAGTGTCCTGGTGTTCAGTGTCCTGGTGTTCAGTGTTCTGGTGTTCAGTGTTCTGGTGTCCTGGTGTTCAGTGTTCTGGTGTTCAGTGTTCTGGTGTTCAGTGTCCTGGTGTTCAGTGTTCTGGTGTCCTGGTGTTCCGTGTCCTGGTGTTCCGTGTCCTGGTGTTCAGTGTTCTGGTGTTCAGTGTTATGGTGTTCAGTGTCCTGGTGTTCAGTGTCCCGGTGTTCCGTGTCCTGGTGTTCCGTGTCCTGGTGTTCAGTGTCCTGGTGTTCAGTGTTATGGTGTTCAGTGTCCTGGTGTTCAGTGTTATGGTGTTCAGTGTCCTAGTGTTCAGTGTCCCGGTGTTCCGTGTCCTGGTGTTCCGTGTCCTGGTGTTCAGTGTTCTGGTGTTCAGTGTTCTGGTGTTCAGTGTTCTGCATGCACTTCTGTCCATCATCTGGGAACATTTAGATCTTTAAATAAACTCTGGATCTGTTCGAGTCAGAAACCTCAGACCTCAGCGTTGGTGAACATCAGAGAGCTTCAGCTTCTACCATTTCTGATGACGGAGTGTAAAAATGGCGAGACGTGCAGGGTGTGTTGAGGTGAAGGATCAAACCTACTCTCTTCTTTCTTCCTCTGTGTCTTTCTGTCTTTTCCCTGAAGTGCCCACAGACCACAGAGCGCGCTTTAATGGGAACCAAATGGACTCGCTCTGCTCCGAGACGCGTCGCGCCGCTTTACTGTTATTTTTGGAAAATGGCCCTCGGTGGAAAAGCAGCTTTCTTTATTTTTACTAAATCAGCTGAGCAATTCAAGTGGACTCTCGAGATCCAGCGCTTTCTCCCTGGAGAGAAATAATGGAGCAAAAGAAGGAAAAAAAAGAGAAAATGTACAGATGGATGTTGTTATAACACACACACACACACACACACACACACACACACACACACACACACACACACACACACACACACACACAAGCATTAGTACGGAGTGTGTGATTGTATCTGCAGCTCAGATTTGTTTTTTTACAATAAACTCATTTACTGTAGGAAGAAAAATACTATTGTAAAAAATGAAAAAATAAATTTGTTTTTAAAGGAAGCAAACAAACAAACAAACAAACAAACAAACAAACAAACAAACAAACAAACAAACAAACACTACTACTACTACCACTACTACTACTACTACTAATAATAATATCCACTCGTCTCCTAAACCTGATGCTTTTCCTCTGTTTCACTTCATTTTGCTTTAACCCCCCCCCCCCCCAGCTTTAATGTGCCCTTGTTCACTTCCCCTCAGCTGCCTTAAGGGACATTTCATTACTTTATCAGTGTAGGACACAAATGACCCAGAATGTCTTACTGCTGAACTCTTTAGTAAATGTTCATATTGTCTCCTTTTTATAGACACTTTAATATTCTTTCCTCTCTTATTTGTTTGTTCCATCATTTCTCTCATTTTACTCATGACCTTCTGAATCCTTGCAGTTTTGTTTCATAACATTGATTGTATTTCTATTCATCTGTCCAAATCATTCTTTTCTTTTCTTTTCTTTTTGTCCTTTCTTCCTTACTATCTTTGTGTATTCATTTCGAAGCAACTGCAGTAACATTACAATAATCTATTTCTAAATGAATCAGCTGTACACTTGGACTGAATCACTGGTTCACTGAATCACTGGTTCACTGAATCACTGAGTCACTGAATCACTGAATCAGTGCTCTGATTGACATTTTAATGAAACAGAAACGTTGCTCAGGTTTGTACTGGAGCTACTGGGTTTATCTTACTGGGTTTATCTGGGTTTATCTTCTAAGCTCCAGTTTAACAGGTTAATTAAGGGCAGGTGACACTAAGTTAATGAGAACAGGAAGCATTGACCATATGAGGAATGTGATAGTGGTTATGCAGAGTATTATGGGTAAACTGGGATGGGGTGAGTGGTGTATTATGGGTAAACTGGGACAGAGGGTGAGTGGTGTATTATGGGTAAACTGGGACAGAGGGTGAGTGGTGTATTATGGGTAAACTGGGACAGAGGGTGAGTGGTGTATTATGGGTAAACTGGGATGGAGTGAGTGGTGTATTATGGGTAAACTGGGACAGAGGGTGAGTGGTGTATTATGGGTAAACTGGGATGGGGTGAGTGGTGTATTATGGGTAAACTGGGATGGGGTGAGTGGTGTATTATGGGTAAACTGGGATGAAGTGAGTGGTGTATTATGGGTAAACTGGGATGGGGTGAGTGGTGTATTA
>NC_062518.1:385000-397500 GCF_022655615.1 Tachysurus fulvidraco
TCGTCAATAGATTCATAGCATCTGGTCAGGTACACAACTTATCTTCTCTTTCCCACCCTCAGATACCACAGCTTCTGACCGGATCTCAGCATGTCTGGCAGAAATTTCATCATGGATGACTGCTCATCAGTTAAAGCTCAATCCTAGCAAAACTGAACTGCTGATCATCAGGTGATTCATCCCCAGGTCATGACCTTACTATATCCCTGCACAACGATCTGATCTCCCCTTCAGCCACAGCTCACAACCTTGGGGTAACCATGGACAATCAACTGTCCTTTTCCTCTCATGTTGCTAATGTGACTCGCTCATGTCGGTTTCTTCTCTACAACATTAGAAGGATTCGGCCATTTTTGTCCACACAGACTGCTCAGGTACAATGCACTGTTGGCAGGTCTACCTATGAACACAATCCGTCCTCTGCAAATGATCCAAAATGCAGCTGCACGACTTGTTTTCAACCTGCCAAAGTTCTCGCATACCACCCCGCTGCTGCGATCCCTCCACTGGCTTCCGGTAGCTGCACGCATCCAATTCAAAACACTGATGCTGGCCTACAAAGCCAAAAACAGACCATCTCCCTCTTACCTCAAAGCCCTCATCACTCCTCACACTGCACCCCACACCCTCCGATCTACCAGCACTGCTCGACTGGTTCCACCATCTCTCAGGGTAAGAGGCAAGTTTACTACAAGACTCTTCTCTGTTCTGGCACCAAGGTGGTGGAATGAACTTCCCCTAGAGGTCCGGACAGCTGAGTCACTGGCTATTTTCAAGCAGCGGTTGAAGACCTACTTATTCAGGAAACACTTCAACTAGCACTTCTTTCCTTATCTTTTGCATTAAAAAAAACAAACAAAAAAAAAAACTTTGACACTTTTTCATTGTAACTTTGAACAAATGTTTTAAACTCATGGTATCTTAAGTCTGTAACCCAGTGAGCAGCATTAATGTATTCAATGTTAGAGATTTAAGCTCTTATGTACGTCGCTGTGGATAAGGGCCTCTGCCAAATACTGTAAATGTAAATGTAAATGTAAATACCCCTAGTGGAGTGAGCACTTATGCCAAGAGGCGAGGCAAGACCACGCAACTCATAAGCCTGAGTAATGGCCTCCACTACCCAGTGAACCAGGTGCAGTTTGGAAACCAGATTACCTCTGTTCCGGCTCCCAAAATAGACAAAAATTGAGGAGGAATTACGCCACAAGCAGGTGTGGGAGAAAGTGTTTCAATGCTAGAAACACAGCCTTGAGAACACGGCCGTGACACGGCCCATATGCCATAAGAGATAAGGGCCTTCCCATAGACACTGGGCAGGGTGGCCATCCAAAGCGACCATCTGCTCCCCAGCGTAAAAGCGAGGCGTCCATCGAAAGAGACCTGCGATGGTGACATGCCCCTAAATTGGGACCCAAGGCCAAGAACAGGGGTCTTTTCCACATAAGAAGGGTACGAAGCACATGGGCGCATAACGCTTATAATCCTGAGGGGATGCCTGTGAGGATGAAAGCCCACACCCCTGAGCCAGAGCCGGAATGGCTGGAATGTGAAGCAGACCCAAAGGGATAACGTTGGCTGCCACCGACATGAGGCCAAGCACCTCTGTGCTTCAGTGACAGAGAGGCTTCGGCCTAGCCGGATAGCTTTCACTGCTGACAAGATGGAAGCCACCCCAGTGGAGTCCCAAACTACCCCCAGAAAGGTGGTTCTCTGAGAAAGAGAAAGCACACCTGGGTTCAACCTGAGGCCTAGGGACATCATATGGACAAGCACAACATCTCGATGACTGGCCACTACTGCCTCCGACTAGACCAGCGAGTCGTCCAGGTAATTCAGAACACGGATGCCCTGAAGATGCAATGGTGCCAGGGTAGCGTCCATACACTTTGTAAATGTGCATATGGACAAGCACAACATCTCGATGACTGGCCACTACTGCCTCCGACTAGACCAGCGAGTCGTCCAGGTAATTCAGAACACGGATGCCCTGAAGATGCAATGGTGCCAGGGTAGCGTCCATACACTTTGTAAATGTGCATGGTGAAAGGGCTAGGCCAAAAGGAAGAACACAATACTGGCACATTTTGCCCCTGAGGAACTTCCTTTGCTCTGGCAAAATGCCTGTGTGAAAATAAGCATCTTTGAGGTCTATTGTCACCTACCAGTCCTCGGACCTCATCTGGGACACAATACACTTGAGCGTGAGCATCTTGAACTTGTAAGTCTTCAGAGTATAGTTCAGAGCCCGCACATCCAATATCGGATGCAGCCCCGGGTGGCACAAAGAAATATCTGCTGTAAAAGCTGGAGTCCTGCTCTGGGAGGGGAAACTGCTCTATGGCTCCTTTCCTCGGGAGCGAGAGAAGTTCCTCTTGGAGGACAATGCCTGGTGCCTGTCAACCATAGTGAGCAACACACACTGAAAACGGGAGGAACGGAAGAAGAACTGGATCTTGTAACATTTTTCTATAGTATCCAGGACCCACTGAGACACACCTGGCAGAAGATTCCACACTGCCTGGTTGTCTGAGAGTGGTGTCAATCTCGTGCAGATCTCCCAGGCACCCTGAAACACCACACTGGCAGGTGCTAACCCAGGGAGGTCCATGCAAGAAAGAGGAGCAGTCACAGACCCTACTGCTCCCGAAATGCCGGAGGCTCCTAGGAACCCCAGCCCTCGGGCATCAGGACTCTTTCTTAGCCTGCCTGGACCTAAGGTCTCCCCTCACCTGTCAGGTCTGAACAGGATGACCTGCCTCCCTAGTTTTTTCATGGGCCACCACATTAACCCTTTTTACTGCTCTGAGTGAGCTATAAGGGGGTTGGGTGTGGCTGGAAGATAGCCCAGGCTGCTCGACGCAGGGAGGGAGCAACTCCCTGAATGCCACCGACTGGCGTTCCACCTCCCGGTGCCTGTCGACAACAGTGCATTACCGAACAAGCCCTGAGATGAAATCAGGGCATCCAGGAGAAAGGACTTATCTTTATCTTTAATACATGTTAAATTGAGCCACGGGTGCCTCTCCATGACAACCAGAGCAGCCATTGAACAGCTTATGGAGTTGGCCGTCTACTTTGTGTCATGGAGCATGAGGTCTGGGGCTCAGCAGAGCTCAGCTACCACCTGAGGTTTCAATGCCTTGCCACCATTGTGCTCTATGAGCAGGTCAGCAGCGCGAGCTCCCGAAAACAAAGCCGAGCGAATGGAGTCATGGGAGAGGGCAAGAGAAAGGGAAATACCCGTCTCTTGCTCTGCTTCCACTAACTCGACCTGCGAACCCCACGATCAAAGCCGCCACGCCGCCTCGGCAGACGCAAGACCTGAACCACAAGGCGCAGCTGAAGCTGAAACCTGCAGGAGAATCCCTCACCATGCATGCAGCCGGCTACCTGGATTGCCGACCGGGCATGATCCTCTCCCAAGCAAACGTCGTCCCCCATGATATAGATCTCTTAAAATGTTTGGATTACAACATACTTTTCCCTGCCTAGCTCTTTAAGTATACACACACACACACACACACACACACACACACACACACACACACACACACACACACACACACACATATATATATATTCCCTGCACTAGACAGACAGGGCTACACAGGACAGATAGAGCTACACAAACATATCCTGAAGACAAAGAAGCTGGAGTAATGTGATGTAGATGCCCTTATATGGACTTACTGGTGTGTAAAGACTCCGTCACATGACCATCCTGAGCCATTATATTGGGTAAACTGGAATTAGCTGTACTGTATCCTCTGATGTGCAACACACACAAAATGGCTTGTGTGACACACTCACACACTTTCTCAAACACACACACACACACACACACACACACACACACACACACACACACACACACACACACACACACACACACACACACAGAGAGATACATATTTACACACACACACACACACACACACACACACACACACACACACACACACACACACACACACACACACACACAGAGAGAGATACATATTTACACAAACACACACACACACACACACAAACACAAACACACACACACATTTACACACTCACACATACACACACACACACACACACACACACACACACACACACACACACACACACACACACACACACACACACACAAACAGACACACACACACACACACACACACACACACACACACACACACACACACACACACACACACACACACACACACACACACAAACAGACACACACACACACACACACACACACACACACACACACACACACACACACACATGGATGAGATCTCAGGACAGATCTCAGGTGTGGGATGTGTCCAGAGCAGAACTTCATCTCTGAGTCCTTCAGTCCATGTCCTTCACCTCATCACAGGCACAAAGCTGAGGACGAGAGAACTTCCTCCACCAGCAAAAAGACTGAATAGTTTCGTTTTTGCTCTCTAACATCTTCAGATATGTTTGTTTTAGTGCTTTAGTCTTCCTGAAGCTCCACTGAACACTTCTCACTCCACCGTCCTGCTCTACAGCCACACTGATCTCAGTAGTCAGTTAATCATCTGTTCATTATTTCACCTTCACATTAATACAACTGAGAGATTTAATCTGAGAATTTCAGCACAATTTTCTCTCATTAACATTTTTGATAAAAATTCACTTTCAATTCGTATACTTTTTTTTTCAAGTTTCAGTCTGACACCGGCCCTGTTTTTACACTAAACATACTGAGTATAAAATTCACTGAAGGAAACAAATCTAACTAATCAGGAACAACCTTAATATTTAACATCGAATTTATTTAACCCCTTACTGAAGCTTCATGTTCTGACTGAGGATCTGCTGATGAAGAGGAGCGATCATGAAGCCTTTCTGAAATAAACACTAATTAATCTGAAATCTTTAAACTCTGAAACATTTAATAAGAGCTGATAATAAAGCCTGAGAAATAACTGTGAAGTTCCTAACAGAAGTGGAATATAAATATAAAATAAAGAGTGTTCAGAGTTAGACGTTGATCTAAAAGGTTACATGTTTATTGTAATAAAGTCCACAGAGATGATGTGAGATCACAAACATGCAACTTGGTGACCTGTTTGTTGTTTTCAGATTTTATTTCTTTATTTATTCTTTTTCTTTTTAGCAGAAATTCATTATTCATTATTCTTTTGACCCTCACTGTGCTGCTGTCTTATCAACAACATCTGCTCATTTTAAACACACTTAATAAATAACCATGACTTTTCCTTCCCTTTATCCAAATCAAAGGGAAAAAAAACTGGGGAAAAATATTCTCTTAAAATGTGTCTTTTATTATTATTATTATTATTATTATTATTATTATTATTATTATTATTATTATTATTATTAGTGTTGTTGTTGTTGTTGTTGTTATTTTAAAGTAAGGAGATTTCTTGCTTAATTTGTTGTGTAATATTTTAAGAGCAGACGTTCGGACTCCTCCCTGAGTGTGGGGATGTTAATGAGGTGCATTACGCTTGGACACATAACTCCGCCTCCCTCTGATTTAAAATGTTCACGCTGATCAACAGTTAAGAAAGAGAAATAAAACATTCAGAAAGAAAACTGTGTGTGTGTGTGTGTGTGTGTGTGTGTGTGTGTGTGTGTTTGTGTGTGTGTGTCTGTGTGTGTATGTGTATTTGTGTATGTGTGTGTGTGTTTGTGTGTGTTTGTGTGTGTGTGTGTGTGTGTGTATGTGTGTTTGTGTGTGTGTGTTTGTGTGTGTGTGTCTGTTTGTGTGTGTGTGTATGTGTGTTTGTGTGTGTGTGTTTGTGTGTGTATGTGTGTGTGTGTGTATGTGTGTTTGTGTGTGTGTGTGTGTGTGTGTGTGTGTCTGTTTGTGTGTATGTGTGTGTCTGTTTGTGTGTATGTGTGTGTGTGTGTGTGTGTGTGTGTGTGTGTGTGTGTGTGTGTGTGTGAGGATAACGAGCAAGATTTGATTGTTCTTTATCTTTGAACTGTAGATAAACAGAATAAAAGTGAAATAAAAGACATGACCAGTGGGAGACAGAGACATGAGACATGACCAGTGGGAGACAGAGACATGAGACATGACTAGTGGGAGACAGAGACATGAGACATGACCAGTGGGAGACAGAGACATGAGACATGACCAGTGGGAGACAGAGACATGAGACATGACCAGTGGGAGACAGAGACATGAGACATGACCAGTGGGAGACAGAGACATGAGACATGACCAGTGGGAGTTGTTTTTGCGCTGAAGCTAATGTAGCTAACAGCTCATGGTAGCTAACACACAGTCTCCAGTTTAGCATCACGCTTTAGCAAATATCACACACTCTATTGTCAAGTTTATAAGTTTCTGTGCACTATTAATATCTCATTTTTTGTCATATTCGTACTTCTAATTAGTGCTTAGCCTCGAACACTCGGTCTCCAGCAGCAACACGGTTCCTTTAAAGGGTTCTCTTTAGGGCCAGACATCATCCGAGCGTCAGAATAAAAGAGGACAAGAAACCTGGAGTGTGAGAAATATGATGAATTACCTTCTCAGGAGCAGGTCAAGCTGCTAACAGACAGGTTCTGTGATGTATTTGGCCTTGGAGATCCAGAGGTAAGAAGAAAATCCCTGAGAGAGAGAGAGAGAGAGAGAGAGAGAGAGAGAGAGAGAGAGAGAGAGAGAGAGAGAGAGAGAATAAAAAAAAACTTTATTAGAACCGTGTTCTTTCACACAAGTTCATTGGCATTCTTTCCATCTTTATTATTTCTCCATGTCTTAGGGAGAATAAAGCACCATTAAAGTCCCATATGTGTGTAAATGTTTCCACATCCTTCATTTTAACATATTATTTACATCCCAACATCGTCCTTAACTTTGAACAAACACAGATTGAAATTTTGTCCATCTTTTTCTTTCTGCTGAAAATTTTTGCCTGTCTAAAAGGAAAATGAAATAACCGGCATTTTAATAAAATGTTCATCAAACGAATATAATAATCTTTTTAATCTCACACAGTTTAGAAAACAATAAAAAATCGTTTCTCTAAATGAACAGAAAGGGCAATTATCTGAGACCGTGGGGTTAAGGATCGAACACCATGCAGAACTCCCCAATGTCTTTGTCCCCACGCTGATCTTACTGTTGTGTCCATCTTAAAATAATCTCTCCAAGGTGTGTATGATTTATTTTTTTACTTTTTCATGGTTCATCGCTTGGACACATGACATGTAAAGATTCTTTCCTTGGGCAGACTCATCAGACTCATCAGGTGTTACCTGTCCATTGGACCACTTCCTTAGGATTTCTAGTTCTCTTTCTGTTAGAGCCCCCCAGAGCCCACCCTGAGGATAGATAGAATTTACATCACTTTTGTCACTGTCAAAGAGTTGTCCAAGATGCTCCCCATCAGTTCTGCTAGGGTTTGTAGCTTGGTCACTTTCTTATCTAGTAAGACACTGAATGGTAAAGAGAGCTCTATTTCTGCACCCAGGACACAGATGTACTCAGGTCTGGTCTGCTTTTATCCGCTGTGGGACACACATTTAGTACACTTTTATAAAAATATGGAACTGTATAGAGTTTAAATTAAAAGCTGATATATCAACATTCAAAATTTCCCTTCGCTGATTCACGTTCCCCATAAACTCTGCTACCTGTTTCTAAGTTACGACTGATGGACCATACAGCAAATATTAACTGTAATATACTGTAAACTTGCCCTTTCTGTTCAATAAATGTTACCCCTTGCCTTCCTTCTTCTTTTTGTAGATATAGAACACTCTGGGGTGATGGCGGGAAGGTAAAAAATGAAATACAAAAGGTTAGGGGGGGAAGGAACGAGATAGCAATAGGGTTATGAGACGCGAGCGTAGAAACGAGAGTGTGGAGCTAGGGAAGGAGGTTAGGTAGGGTAAAAGGAAGTACGAAGGCAGAGTAAAGCAACAGCGGAAAGGCAGGGAGCGACAACAAATTGGAAAAAACATAACATACGAAGCGAAAAGTGGCTAAGAAACAGAGATAGGTCCCATTTATGCAGGGGCCCTCCCCGTGGGAAGGCAAAAGAACAAAGTACTCCCGTAAAGGGGTAGATAAAAACTAAGGCGAAGAACGTCGAGAGCCCGGTTGGGGCGGTGAAAAAGGCAATAAGCGGGAAAAAAGTTTAAGAAAAAAAAGGGGAAAGGATTTACAAAAATACAAAATGTATACAAGGCAGGGCTTTTACTCAAGATTTACTTTTCTGAGGAAACAACACACAAGATTTTAAGAGGGAGGTGGACAAGTAACACTGGCGTGGACGAAACCGCGGAATAAAAAATGAAGGGAATCAAACCGATAGACATAAGCGGTCGCCGCGATGCATCCCCCCAACGGCCACCGGAGAGACTCCACCACACCACTTCCTACCCATGAGCACCGAAGCCCGCCTAGGAAGAAGAGCCGAGAAGGGAACGACGAGCAGATGCAAGGCACCGGATAACAAGAGGAAGACGAGAGGACGTAGAGGAAGAAGACTCCGATCGCGAACTGCAGACAACCAAAAAGAAGAAGAAGCTGAACCGGAAGAACAAGAAGAGTAGAAGAGAAGCTAATACGCGGAACGCGAATCGATCGACGACGAGCCGGCGGGTAGCGATAGAGAGCCGTGGCGGAGATCGAGAACCGAGAAAGAAGAAAGAGATGAGTGCTTGATTGAGAGAGACGAGAAGAGAGGAGAGAGAGAGAGAGAGGACGAGGAGAATGAGAGAGAGGAGGGAACGAAGAGCAGCGGAGGAGAGAGAGAGGGAGAGGATGAGGAGGAGGAGAGAGTAGAGAGGAAGAGATAATGTGGCTGTGTAGAATAAGGTAAGGGATGGATGGGCTGACAGATTTAAAAAACAAAAAATTTTTGCACAAAAAAGAAAAAAAAAAGATTATTTGCTGGATTTTCGAGGAGTAGAGACGCATAGAGCCTATCCATAAGACCGAAGGAGGCAGTCAAGTAGAAGAGAACGAGAAAGACGCAGAGATAATGAGAGAGTACTGTAGGAGATCAAAGGTGAGCTCCACCGAGTGCCCCGGGGGCAGACCCCAGAAGGCCAGGGATGCTGAGGTACAACGCGACTGATCGCGATAGGTAGGACGGGAGGTCAATTGTGGCCAAGAGAGGAGCGATGGCAAGTGACCAAAGTGGCGACCGGGAGAATCGGGAGAAGGAAAGGACGTCGAGGGAACAAGGTAGCAGGGGCAGCGAGAAACAGGAGAGGAGTCAAGGGCGAGGACTACGGGAGACACTAGATAGGGGGAGGAAGTGAAGGAACGAAAGCGGGGGAAGGCTGGAGTGCGAGCGCGCAGGGCCTTGAGCGACGCGAGTGTGTTGCAACCATAAGGCAGGAACCCCGATATACAGAGAAAAAGGGAAGAAACGGGGGACACCCATCCTCCACTCTTTCCTCCTCCCTCAGCCCCCTCCCCTGCAGCCTCCATACACCCCAGGATTTGTCATTACAACGTCTCACTGTGTCACAGCTCAAGGTTTTATTCACAAGTTCAGATTGACTTTAAGTTCTCATAGTCTCTCTTCTATCTATTCCCCCGGAAAAAAGAGAGAGAGGAGAGAGAGAGAGAGAGAAAGAGAGAGAAGAAAAGAAAGAGAGAAAAAAAAAAAAGAGAGAGAAAAGAGAAGAGAGCGATAGGGTAGAGAGAGAATAGAGAGAGAGAGAGAAAAAAAAAAAAAAAAAAAAAAAAAATCAAGAAATAAAAAAGAGAAAGAGAGAGAGGAGAGAGATAGAGAGAGCAGAGAGCGAGATGAGAAAGAGAGAGAGAAGAGAAGAGAGAGAGAGAGCAGAGCGAGCAGAGTATCTCTCACCAAACAACCACACTCTCTCTTGTCTATCTATCTATATCTTCGCCTCTATATCTATATATCTCTCCTCTACTCTCTCTCTCTCTCTCTCTCCCCCCCCCTCTCCTCTCCCCCCCCACTCTCTCTCTCTCCCCCTCACTCTAACTGGATGTTTAGGACTTTTCTTACCTCAGTATTTTACCCCTCAGAATGTTCCTTTAAAGCTTTATTCTCACTCCTCTGTTCTTTATATTAGGATAATTACCTGTACATCAGATTGCAGCTTTCTGTCTAAAGAAGTTTCTGTTCTGTGATTTTACTCCAACAGTCGAACCAGATGGTGTTCATGTGACAGTGTGTGAAAGATACAGCAGTGTTTCTGTGGGAAAAGTTCCTGGTGTTCAGAGTCCAGTTCTTCAGATGCTCCACATTCAGATTATTAACATCACCTGAGTAAAGTTCACACCTGGTGCCTTCAGATTCTCCTCCAGCTCCTGAGTTTTACTCTAACACTGAATTTGAACACTGAACACTGACGTGTGGAATTTCAGTATTTCGATCCTAAACTCCATAAAAATCACACTGAAATGTTTAAAGCCTTTGTGTGACTGACATCAATGTCCTTATTTTGTATTAAGTAAAATGACTCATTAAAGGGAAATAATAATTCTTCCTTTCTGCTTGAGAAGCTTTAAAACACCTCAGAGTGACTTTTAAAGTAAAACAGAAGCATGTGAACATCAGCAGCTTTTCTGTGCAGAGGAAACGACACTAATAACACAGAATCATCCAGATGTTACGACCAATTTAACATGAGAGCAGATGAGACAAAGGTAAACACACACACACACACACACACACACACACACACACACACACACACACACACACACACACACACACACACACACACACACTAGACGTCTGCTTTAAGAATTCCCATCTGATTCCTTTCCATACGGATAAATGAGGATAAGGAATGAAGCCGACTGCGGGAATGAAATAATAACAGCACAAAATGAAGATTTCGCCCTTGATCCTGGATCTGAAATGCTCGTCCTCTGCGCTCGTGTATCTTCATTTGAGTAAACGGCTGTAAATTACATCCTGCGGTAAACAGCGCTGATAAATTGGAGGCGTCGTCTAAACAGCTGCAGCTGTAATGCAGCACGATCGCTCATTCAGCCTTCATTTAGACACAGACAATTTAATAAACGTGGACAAAATAACAACAAAACAAAACAAAAAAAAACCCCAATGTAATTCAAGCTTATAAGATCGAATGACAGGAAAAGCGTCAGCCAATCAGACCAGAGGAGGGTTTAGTGCTTTACAACAGCAGCATGTGGTCACTCTGTTCCAGGTCTCTGTCTCTTTTTACTGCTGTGTCCTGAATCTACTTTAACAACCTGCTTCTCAATAAAAAGCCAGTGTTTAAGAACAAAGTGAAAAATGCTAACAAGTCCAAAAAGAATTTTAACAAGACATTAACAAGCAAGGGGGCGGAGCCAGATAATATTAAACGCAGCTGCTGAGGGTACGCCAGTTTATTTACAGGGGAGCTGAGCCATTACAATTAATATTTGCAAAATAGTTCTTAGCTTATGTTTTTCATTCATTCATTCCCTACCACTTACCCGAACATCTCGGGTCACGGGGAGCCTGTGCCTATCTCAGGCGTCATCGGGCATCGAGGCAGGATACACCCTGGACGAAGTGCCAACCCATCACAGGGCACACACACACACTCTCATTCACACACACACTCACACACTACGGACAATTTTCCAGAGATGCCAATCAACCTACCATGCATGTCTTTGGACCGGGGGAGGAAACCGGAGTACCCGGAGGAAACCCCCGAGGCACGGGGAGAACATGCAAACTCCACACACACAAGGTGGAGGTGGGAATCGAACCCCAACCCTGGAGGTGTGAGGCGAACGTGTGAAGCGTATGTTTTTATTATTTTTTATTTTAATTACACCACAATCACTCATTCTAAGCCCAATCCTAAATCATAAATCTTTAAACTTAACCCCCGACACTAGTAATAACTTTAGCCCTGGTTTCAGAAGCTCATACCTCACAGTGACACGGTGCCCTTAAGGAACGTTTTGGTCAGAAACATCTCCTGAATGTGATCTTCAGCATAGCTCTGAGGTCAGAGCAGCGTTATTGACCAGGAGGTGAAATTATTGTTAACATATTGATTTGGACTGAAGGCAGAGATACGCTTTAGTAAGCAGCTGAAGTCAGTCTGAAAATACTCTGAAAATTACATACAGAAAGAAATAAAAGATTTAAAGATGCGTCACCTTTTCATACCTCAGCTCTATTACACTAAAGCTACTTTATTTCTCTCCTCTTAAATCAGTACAGGTTTCATTTTACAGCTTCACCTCTGCCTCTAAAGCAAAGCTGCAGCTTTATTTTCCAGCCTCAGCACATCGGTCGTCAGCCTTTCTCTCAGACTCGGCTGCAGGAACGCAGAGAGATCCTCATGCTTTCACCAACCGTCTGTGTGGGGAGAAAAAGTGACGGAGGTTATACAGTATGACTACACACACGTCTGAACTTCATTTCCTACAAAACTGAAATCATTAAACAAACAGCGAGATTTCCCTCAAGTGAGAAACAGAACATGTTAAAGGTTAGATGGAACTTAGTGGGAGTCTCGGAGAAATTAAGAGA
>NC_062518.1:402500-406597 GCF_022655615.1 Tachysurus fulvidraco
ACAAACCCCAAACACACAAACACACACACACACACACACACCCACACACACACACACACACATACAGAAACAACACACACACAGACCACACACAGGCACACAAAACACCACACACACACCACACACACACACACACACACATGCACACACAACACACATACACACAACACACACAGCACACCACACAACATACACACACAACACACACACACACATAACACACACAACACACACATACAACACACACATACACAAAACACACACAACACACATACACAACACACATACAAAACACACACACATACACAACACACACATACAACACACATACACACACAACACACATCACACACACACAAACAAAAACAAACACACACACACACACACACAACAAACACACACAGCACACACACACAACACACATACACACACAACACACACAATAACAACAAACACACACATACACACACACACACAAACACACACACAAACAGACACACACACCAAAAACAAACAGACACAAACAATATGATACACAATCACACACAACAACATACACTCGCGTGACACACACACACATAACACAGCAGACACAAGTACAAACACACACAGACACACACACACACACACCAACACACACATCCAACACACAATAACACACACAACACACACACAACCAACACCAGACACACCAACACACACACAGCAACACAACACACAGGCACACCAATCACACACACAACACCACACACAGCATCACACACACAACACACAACACACACACCAAACACACAACACAAGACACACACAACACACACACACACAACACACCCACACACCAACACACATCACCACACACACACATCACACACACACCAACACCAACAACACACACACACACCACACCCACTAATACACGCCACCAACACACCACACATACGAACACACCAGGCACAGACACACACAACACACACACACACACACATCAGCACACCAACAACACAGGACACAACCACACACAGGCACACCAACACACACAACCACAAACACAACACACAGACACACACACACAACAGACACACACACACAGAACATGGCACACACAAACACACACACACAAAACCACACGGCAAAAACACCAAAGTACAGACAACATAAAGATGAAAACAAAAAGAACAAACAACAATACACAAACACACAGTACACACAACAGACAGAACACCAACACACACTGGAACACACACACACCAACACACACAAAAACACACACCACAACACACACAACAACACACACAAACACACACAGCACACACATATAATGACAAAAAAACATAAAAAAACACACACACAGACAAACACACATAAAAACACACAATACAACAACATACAAAAAAACACACACAACAGCACACACACACACAACACAGACAGTACACAACAGGCACACAACATCACACAAACAAACAAACAACAAACAAAACAAACAGGCACACACACACCACGAGCCACACAAACAACACACACATGCAACACACACGACACTCACACATAACACAAAACACAAAAAATAAAAACCACAAAAACATTCACAACACACAGTAAACACAACACACACAACCAAAACACACACGTCAAAAAGAAACAAAAAACAAACAAACACAACACTCACACCAAAACAAACAAACAACAACAAAACATGTAACAACCAACTCAAAGTCACACCAAACAAAAAACCAACACACACATTCACACCAACACACCCATTCACACCAACACAAACACCAACACACACACCAACACACACATTCACACCAACACACACATTCACACCAACACACACATTCACACCAACACACACACCAACACACACATTCACACCAACACACACATTCACACCAACACACACACCAACACACACATTCACACCAACACACACACCAACACACACATTCACACCAACACACATTCACCCAGTTAGTATTTCTTATGTCAGTATTTGCTAACTGTAGACATTTTCTTTTCAATTTTTATTTATGATTTCATTAATTAAACTGTTACAGGCTCGTTACTCTGAAACACAATGACACTTCATCCAGCAAAACTCTTTCTATGTGTGTGTGTGTGTGTGTGTGTGTGTGTGTGTGTGTGTGTGTGTGTGTTTTTGTGTGTGTTGGTGTGAATGTGTGTGTTGGTGTGAATGTGTGTGTGTTTGTGTGTGTGTGTGTGTCGTTTGAAACTGACCCAATGACAGGTGCTTCAGGATCAGCTGGGTATACAGTTTTACACACACACACACACCCACACACACACACACACACACACACACACACACACACACACACAAACCTGTATGTTTCTCTCCATTCACTAAATCCCTCAATACTTCTCTGTTTCTTGTTAGAGAGCCTGACATGAGTGTGTGTGTGTGTGTGTGTGTGTGTGTGTGTGTGTGTGTGTGTGTGTGTGTGTGTACTGGTGATGATATTAACTGGCTATAGAATCTGTGGCGATTCTCCAGACACCATAACAATGTTCCTAAGATTAACTCCAGCTCTGCTGTGTTCGCTCTCCCATTAAAAAGCCCACTCCAGAACTCGACTAACGAAGACGACGAGTTCCTTTAATTAGTCCTCTATGGATTAACACACACACACACACACACAGACACACACAGAGACACACACAGAGACACACACACACAGAGACACACACAGAGACACGCAGATAAACCTGACCGAAAAACACAGTAAATTGCATCAGATTAAAAAACTGGACAAAGCAGCAGAACAAAGTGTCCTGCTGTTATGTTAATCATGAGGCAGTTGGTTGTTCACGAGAAACTCATCCACCTCATCTAACACACCTCCACATACAGACCTGCTTCCCTCATCACACTCACACTGACACACACTCACACTAACACACACTGACACGCACTCTGACATGCACACTCACACACACTCATACTGACACCACGCGCTCACTGAGACACACTCACACTGACACACACTCACACTGACACACACTCACACTGACACACACTCACACTGACACTCATACTGACACGCATTCATACTGACACTCACACTGACATGCACACTGAAACACACTCACACTGACACACACTCACACTGACACACACTCACACTGACATGCACACTGAAACACACTCACACTGACACACACTCACACTGACATGCACACTGACACTCACACTGACATGCACACTGACACTCACACTGACACACACTCACACTGACACGCACACACACTGACACTCACACTGACACGCACTCACACTGACACGCACACTGACACTCACACTGACACACACTCACACTGACACGCACTCACACTGACACGCACACTGACACTCACACTGACACACACTCACACTGACACACACTCACACTGACACACACTCACACTGACACTCACACTGACACACACTCACACTGACACACACTCACACTGACATGCACACTGACACTCACACTGAAACACACTCACACTGACACACACTCACACTGACATGCACACTGACACTCACACTGACACACACTCACAGACATACACTGACACACACACAATCTCACACACACTCACACTCACACATACGCTGACACACACTCTCAAGGACACACACTCACACTGACACTCACACTGACATGCACACTGACACACACACTGACACTCACACTGACACTCACACTGACATGCACACTGACACTCACTCTGACACACACTCACACTGACACTCACACTGACATGCACACTGACACTCACTCTGACACACACTCACACTGACACACACTGACATGCACACTGACACACACACTGACACTCACACTGACACTCACACTGACATGCACACTGACACTCACTCTGACACACACTCACACTGACACACACACTGACATGCACACTGACACACACTGACACTCACACTGACACTCACACTGACACGCACTCACACTGACACGCACACTGAAACCACTGACACTAACACACTGACACTAATACTCACACTGACACTGTTACTCACACTAATACTCACACTCACACTGACACACGCACACCAATACTCACACTGACAC
>NC_062518.1:407097-414597 GCF_022655615.1 Tachysurus fulvidraco
TAACCCTTTTTACTGCTCTGAGTGAGCTATAAGGGGTGGGTTGGGTGTGGCTGGAAGATAGCCCAGGCTGCTCGACGCAGGGAGGGAGAGCAACTCCCTGAATGCCACCGACTGGCGTTCCACCTCCGGTGCCTGTCGACAACAGTGCATACCCGAACAAGCCTGAGATGAAATCAGGGCATCCAGGAGAAAGGACTTATCTTTATCTTTAATACATGTTAAATTGAGCCACGGGTGCCTCTCCATGACAACCAGAGCAGCCATTGAACAGCTTATGGAGTTGGCCGTCTACTTTGTGTCATGGAGCATGAGGTCTGGGGCTCAGCAAGCTCAGCTACCACCTGAGGTTTCAATGCCTTGCCACCATTGTGCTCTATGAGCAGGTCAGCAGCGCGAGCTCCCGAAAAAAAGCCGAGCGAATGGAGTCATGGGAGAGGGCAAGAGAAAGGGAAATACCCGTCTCTTGCTCTGCTTCCACTAACTCGACCTGCGAAACCCCACGATCAAAGCCGCCACGCCGCCTCGGCAGACGCAAGACCTGAACCACAAGGCGCAGCTGAAGCTGAAACCTGCAGGAGATCCCTCACCATGCATGCAGCCGCTACCTGGATTGCCGACCGGGCATGATCCTCTCCCAAGCAAACGTCGTCCCCCATGATATAGATCTCTTAAAATGTTTGGATTACAACATACTTTCCCTGCCTAGCTCTTTAAGTATACACACAGACACACACACACACACACACACACACACAAACACACACACACACACACACACAACCACACATACATATATATATATTCCCTGCACTAGACAGACAGGGCCTACACAGGACAGATAGAGCTACACAAACATATCCTGAGACAAAGAAGCTGGAGAAGTAATGTGATGTAGATGCCCTTATATGGACTTACTGGTGTGTAAAGACTCCGTCACCTGACCATCCTGAGCCATTATATTGGGGTAAACTGATTAGCTGTACTGTATCCTCTGATGTGCAACACACACAACATGGCTTGTGTGAACACACTCATCACACACATTGACAACACCCATACACACACACACACACACACAACACACACACACACCACACACACACACACACACACACACACTCACACACACACACCACCACACACCACACACACACACACCACCACACACACACACACACAGAGAGTATACATATTTACACACCACACACCCACCACACACACACCCACACACACCTCACACACCCACCACACACACACACAACACAACACACACACACACACAGAGAGATACATATTACACAAAATACACACACACACCACACACACACACCACAAAACAGCACACAACACACATTAAACAAAATACAAACAATAAACACAAACAAACACATCACACACAACCCAAGACACACCACACACACACAACAATAAACAAACGAAAAAACAACACACAAAACAAAAGACAACAACACACACACACACACAAAAACAAAACAGAACAAAAAACAACACACACACACACACACACACAACACCCACACACACACACAACACACACATGGATGAGATCTCAGGACAGATAGCAGGTGTGGGATGTGTCCAGAGCAGAACTTCATCTCTGAGTCCTTCAGTCCATGTCCTTCACCTCATACAGCACAAAGCTGAGGACGAGAGAACTTCCTCCACCAGCAAAAAGACTGAATAGTTTCGTTTTTGCTCTCTAAATCTTCAGATATGTTTGTTTTAGTGCTTAGTCTTCCTGAAGCTCCACTGACACTTCTCACTCCACCGTCCTGCTCTACAGCCACACTGATCTCAGTAGTCAGTTAATCATCTGTTCATTATTCACCTTCACATTAATACAACTGAGAGATTTAATCTGAGATTTCAGCACAATTTTCTCTCATTACATTTTTGATAAAAATTCACTTTCACTTCGTATACTTTTTTTTCAAGTTTCAGTCTGACACCGGCCCTGTTTTTACACTAAACATTACTGAGTATAAAATTCACTGAAGGAAACAAATCTAACTATCAGGAACAACCTTAATATTTAACATCGAATTTATTTAAACCCCTTACTGAAGCTTCATGTTTGATGAGGATCTGCTGATGAAGAGGAGCGATCATGAAGCCTTTCTGAAATAAACACTAATTAATCTGAAATCTTTAAACTCTGAAACATTTAATAAGAGCTGATAATAAAGCCTGAGAAATAACTGTGAAGTTCCTAACAGAAGTGGAATATAAATATAAAATAAAGAGTGTTCAGAGTTAGACGTTGATCTAAAAGGTTACATGTTTATTGTAATAAAGTCCACAGAGATGATGTGAGATCACAAACATGCAACTTGGTGACCTGTTTGTTGTTTTCAGATTTTATTTCTTTAGTTTATTCTTTTCTTTTTAGCAGAAATTCATTATTCATTATTCTTTTGACCCTCACTGTGCTGCTGTCTTATCAACAAACACATCTGCTCATTTTAAACACACTTAATAAATAACCATGACGTTTTCCTTCCCTTATAGCCAAATCAAGGGAAAAAACAAACTGGGAAAAATATTCTCTTACAATGTGTCTTTTATTAGTTATTAGTATTATTATTATTAGTATTATTATTATTATTATTATTATTATTATTATTATGAGTGTTGTTGTTGTTGTTGTTATTTTAAAGTAAGGAGATTTCTGCTTAATTTGTTGTGTAATATTTTAAGAGCAGACGTTCGGACTCCTCCCTGAGTGTGGGGATGTAATGAGGTGCATGTACGCTTGGACACATAACTCCGCCTCCCTCTGATTTAAAATGTTCACGCTGATCAACAGTTAAGAAAGAGAATAAAACATTCAGAAAGAAAACTGTGGTGTGTGTGTGTTTGTTTGTGGGGTGTGTGGTGTGTGTGTGTTTGTGTTTGTTTGTCTGGTGTGTATGTGTATTTGTGTATGTGTTTGTGTGTTTGTGTGTTTTTGTGTGTGTGTGTGTGTCTGTATGTGTGTTTGTGTGTGTGTGTTTGTGTGTGTGTTTATGTTTGTGTGTGTGCGTGTGTGTGTGTTTGTGTGTGTGTGTTTGTGTGTGTGTGTGTGTGTGTGTGTGTGTGTGTTTGTGTGTGTGTGTGTGTGTGTGTGTATGTGTGCTTGTGTGTATGTGTGTGTCTGTTTGTGTTTGTATGTGTGTGTGTGTGTGTGTGTGTGTGTGTGTGTGTGTGTGTGTGTGTGTGTGAGGATAACGAGCAAGATTTGATTGTTCTTTATCTTTGAACTGTAGATAAACAGAATAAAAGTGAAATAAAAGACATGACCAGTGGGAGACAGAGACATGAGACATGACCAGTGGGAGACAGAGACATGAGACAACATGACTAGTGGGAGACAGAGACATGACCAGTGGGAGACAGAGACATGAGACATGACCAGTGGGAGACAGAGACATGAGACATGACCAGTGGGAGACAGAGACATAAGACATGACCAGTGGGAGACAGAGACATGAGACATGACCAGTGGGAGTTGTTTTTGCGCTGAAGCTAATGTAGCTAACAGCTCATGGTAGCTAACACACAGTCTCCAGTTTAGCATCACGCTTTAGCAAATATCACACACTCTATTGTCAAGTTTATAAGTTTCTGTGCACTATTAATATCTCATTTTTGTCATATTCGTACTTCTATTAGTGCTTAGCCTCGAACACTCGGTCTCCAGCAGCAACACGGTTCCTTTAAAGGGTTCTCTTTAGGGCCAGACATCATCCGAGCGTCAGAATAAAAGAGGACAAGAAACCTGGAGTGTGAGAAATATGATGAATTACCTTCTCAGGAGCAGGTCAGAGCTGCTAACAGACAGGTTCTGTGATGTATTTGGCCTTGGAGATCCAGAGGTAAGAAGAAGAAAATCCCTGAGAGAGAGAGAGAGAGAGAAGAGGAGAGAGCGAGGAGAGAGAGAGAGAGAGAGAGGAGGAGAGGGGGTGGACGGAGAGATGAGAGAGAGAGAGAGCGAGAAGAGAGAGAGAGAATAAAAAAACTTTATTAGAAACCGTGTTCTTTCACACAAGTGCATTGGCATTCTTTCCATCTTTATTATTTTCTCCATGTCTTAGGGGGAATAAAGCATTATTAAAGTCCCATATATGTGTAAACGTTTCCACATCCTTCATTTTAACATATTATTTACATCCCACATCGTCCTTAACTTTGAACAAACACAGATTGAAATTTTGTCCATCTTTTTCTTTCTGCTGAAAATTTTTGCCTGTCTAAAAGGAAAATGAAATAACCGGCATTTTAATAAAATGTTCATCAAACGAATATAATAATCTTTTTAATCTCACACAGTTTAGAAAACAATAAAAAATCGTTTCTCTAAATGAACAGAAAGGGCAATTATCTGAGACCGTGGGGTTAAGGATCGAACACCATGCAGAACTCCCCAATGTCTTTGTCCCCACGCTGATCTTACTGTTGTGTCCATCTTAAAATAATCTCTCCAAGGTGTGTATGATTTATTTTTTTACTTTTTCATGGTTCATCGCTTGGACACATGACATGTAAAGATTCTTTCCTTGGGCAGACTCATCAGACTCATCAGGTGTTACCTGTCCATTGGACCACTTCCTTAGGATTTCTAGTTCTCTTTCTGTTAGAGCCCCCCAGAGCCCACCCTGAGGATAGATAGAATTTACATCACTTTTGTCACTGTCAAACAGTTGCCTAAGATGCTCCCCATCAGTTCTGCTAGGGTTTGTAGCTTGGTCACTTTCTTATCTAGTAAGACACTGAATGGTAAAGAGAGCTCTATTTCTGCACCCAGGACACAGATGTACTCAGGTCTGGTCTGCTTTTATCCGCTGTGGGACACACATTTAGTACACTTTTATAAAAATATGGAACTGTATAGAGTTTAAATTAAAAGCTGATATATCAACATTCAAAATTTCCCTTCGCTGATTCACGTTCCCCATAAACTCTGCTACCTGTTTCTAAGTTACGACTGATGGACCATACAGCAAATATTAACTGTAATATACTGTAAACTTGCCCTTTCTGTTCAATAAATGTTACCCCTTGCCTTCCTTCTTCTTTTTGTAGATATAGAACACTCTGGGGTAACCAATGCAATCACATTTTGGGGGGAAGTCGTGACCTAATGGTTAGAGAGTATTCTGAGTATGTGTCACCGTACTTAGCCGTATGTCACGTCACTGTCACTGATGCTACCAAGGTACAAAATAATAATTGTTCGCCCTCTATATGATATTCGTGGTAAAAGCCATCTCCATTTTCCTAAAACTCCTTCCTCATTTTTGTTTACAGTCATTCAGAAAACAGTTCAGACCCCCAGGTACACGGCTCTCCCCAATCCCACCTGTCTACAAGGCAGGGCTTTTTACTCAGATTACTTTTCTGAAACAACACACAATATTTTTAAGCTTGTGTACATCACTGTTTCTATCTTTTACCACCATGATGTCATCAGCATAAAAGAGAGAGAGAGAAGAGAGAGAGACAGAGAAAGAGCGTGAGTGAGAGAGAGCGAGAGAGAGAGAGAGAGAGAGAGAGAGAGAGAGAGAGAGAGAGAGAGAGAGAGAGAGAGAGAGAGAGAGAGAGAGAGAGATACTTGGCTGTGTAGATAAGGTCAGGATGGCTGACAGATTTAAAAAACACACCATTTTTGCACATAAAAGAAAAAAAAGCTTTCTTTGCTGGATTCTATGCTCTCTATCTGCTCTCTCTAGCTCTTCTCTCTCTCTCTATTCTCTCTCTATCTCTCTGATCTCCAGTTGAGCTGCAGGATTTGTACATTACACGTATCACTGTGTCACAGCTCAGGGTTTTATCACAAGTTCAGATGGATAGGTGTAAAGGGATGTCAGTAGTTCTCAGGAGGAGAGAGAGAGCAGTAGAGCTCACACGAAGCAGTCAGAGAGAGAGAGAGAGCGAGAGGCGAGAGAGAGAGAGTAGAGAAAAAACACAAAGAGCGCTCTCTAGAGCGAGCCGAGCGCAGACGACAGATACGCGAGCAAAGCACAAAACAAACACACAAAAACAAACACACAAATCTACGAGCGTCTCGGAGAGAGATCGCTGAATAGAGCTACCTCATAGGTCGGAGATCTCTCTCTCAAGTAGCAATCGCTAATATCTGATTCAAACAGTATGCTCTTCTCACTCGCTCTCTAGCTCTCTTCTCGTTTCTCTCGATATCTACTCTCTCTCTACTCCACTCTCCTCCCCACCCCATCTCTCTCTCTCCCCCTCACTCTAACTGGATGTTTAGGACTTTTCTTACCTCAGTATTTTACCCCTCAGAATGTTCCTTTAAAGCTTTATTCTCACTCCTCTGTTCTTTATATTAGGATAATTACCTGTACATCAGATTGCAGCTTTCTGTCTAAAGAAGTTTCTGTTCTGTGATTTTACTGCAACAGTCGAACCAGATGGTGTTCATGTGACAGTGTGTGAAAGATACAGCAGTGTTTCTGTGGGAAAAGTTCCTGGTGTTCAGAGTCCAGTTCTTCAGATGCTCCACATTCAGATTATTAACATCACCTGAGTAAAGTTCACACCTGGTGCCTTCAGATTCTCCTCCAGCTCCTGAGTTTTACTCTAACACTGAATTTGAACACTGAACACTGACGTGTGGAATTTCAGTATTTCGATCCTAAACTCCATAAAAATCACACTGAAATGTTTAAAGCCTTTGTGTGACTGACATCAATGTCCTTATTTTGTATTAAGTAAAATGACTCATTAAAGGGAAATAATAATTCTTCCTTTCTGCTTGAGAAGCTTTAAAACACCTCAGAGTGACTTTTAAAGTAAAACAGAACCCTGTGAACATCAGCAGCTTTTCTGTGCAGAGGAAACGACACTAATAACACAGAATCATCCAGATGTTACGACCAATTTAACATGAGAGCAGATGAGACGAAGGTAAACACACACACACACACACACACACACACACACACACACACACACACACACACACACACACACACACACACACACACACTAGACGTCTGCTTTAAGAATTCCCATCTGATTCCTTTCCATACGGATAAATGAGGATAAGGAATGAAGCCGACTGCGGGAATGAAATAATAACAGCACAAAATGAAGATTTCGCCCTTGATCCTGGATCTGAAATGCTCGTCCTCTGCGCTCGTGTATCTTCATTTGAGTAAACGGCTGTAAATTACATCCTGCGGTAAACAGCGCTGATAAATTGGAGGCGTCGTCTAAACAGCTGCAGCTGTAATGCAGCACGATCGCTCATTCAGCCTTCATTTAGACACAGACAAATTAATAAACGTGGACAAAATAACAACAAAACAAAACAAAAAAAAAACCCAATGTAATTCAAGCTTATAAGATCGAATGACAGGAAAAGCGTCAGCCAATCAGACCAGAGGAGGGTTTAGTGCTTTACAACAGCAGCATGTGGTCACTCTGTTCCAGGTCTCTGTCTCTTTTTACTGCTGTGTCCTGAATCTACTTTAACAA